>NC_030442.2:9347500-9472500 GCF_001660625.3 Ictalurus punctatus
GGTGTGCAACAATTATTGGCACCCTTTTAGTCAATATTTTGTGCTACCTCCCTTTGCCAACATAACAGCTCTGAGCCAAGATAAAAGCTCTATTTTGGTTTTATACACCATAGAACCTGATCCCATTTGAGTAGCTCCAGTAGTATCTGGCAAACTGAAAATGCAGATACTTGTTTCTTGAAACCCTTCCAAACAACTTGTGGTGATGTAGGTGACTTTGGATTGTAGTTTTGGAGACTTTCTGACCCCAAGATGCAACTAACTTCTGCAATTCTCCAGCTGTGATCCTTGGAGATTTTTTGGCCACTTGAATCATCCTGTTCACAGTGCATTGAGACAATATAGACACACGTCCAATTCCAGGTTGATTCATAACATTTCCAGTTGACTGGAACTTCTTAATTATTGCCCTGATGGTGGAAATGGGCATTTTCAACGCTTGTGCTATTTTCTTATAGACACTTCCCATTTTGTGAAGCTCAACAACCTTTTGCTGCACATCACAACTCTATTCCTTAGTCTAACCCATTGTAATGAATGACTAAGGGTTTTTGGCCTATGTGTAACCTCATATTTATACCCCTGTGAAACAGGAAGTCATGGTTGAACAATTTCCTGTTCCTAGTCACCTACATGTATTACAAAAAAATTAAAATAAATTAAATATCAATGGGAATATACTTCAAATACATTTTTCTCATATGAATTCATAGGGGTGCCAATAATTGTTTTTTTTTTGTTTTTTTTGCATAAACCTGTGTTATGTTTGCAATTGTTTGATATCCATGAGAGCAGATTACTTTTGTGAATATTTTTTGTGAATCTTTTGTGAACAAAAGATCAAAACAGTTGAACAATAAAGACAATGTTTCACAGACTTATTTGCTCATATTTAACAAGGGTGCAAATATTAGTGGAAGGTATATATATATATATATATATATATATATATATATATATATATATATATATATATATATATATATATATATATATGTGTGTGTGTGTGTGTGTGTGTGTGTGTGTGTGTGTATATATATATATATATGGCGGTTTGATTCCCAGCCCACATGACTCCACATGCCGAAGTGTCCTGGGGCAAGACACTGAAACCCATGGCAGCTCTGGAACCTTTGGTGTGTGAGTGTGTGTGTGAATGAAATACAGTGTAAAGCACTTTGTAGAACTGCTAAGGTTGAAAAAGTGCTATATAAGTACAGACCAGATTGGGCATGTGGAGTCATGTGGGCCGGGAATTGAATCGCCAACCCTCACACATATATATAAAGATTGCTTTCATTGTACTTATTATTAATTATGATATTTTTTCCAGAAGAGAGTGACAACAGCTGGGTTTGAGGCAGGTGCCATTTCTCAGATGTCAGTTCTTTAGAACTTAGTCAGTTCCTACACAGCTTCTGTAAAAAGCCAAGATTTGGGAACTTAAAAAGGAGAGTAGGCAGTTTTTTGAAAGAATTTAAACAATAAAAACATCTCAATAATAAAGATTACCTAGCAGGAAACAGCAGTTCAGTTCTGCGAGTGTGTCCTTCACGACAAGTCATTTTTTCCTCTGGATCCCTGTTAAAATGAACAAAGAAGATAAGCATTGTGATGCCTTTAAAACACACCAAGAAATTCACAGATGATTAAGACAGTATGTTTCCGTGTAGTGTGGTTTTTTAAATTTATGTTATCATCATCAGCTGTGCTAGTGAATGGAAGATAACGATTTACAATCCTAAAGAGCCAGTGTTGGGCCATGAATCATGACCCTTAACGGCTCCAATTTGTACTCACTTATAAGTCACTGAAAATAAGAGTAACTATCAAGTGAAAAGTAAATGCACAGAGCCATAACATACATGTTAAATTTTTCACATGCGTAAGGGTCAATCCAGTCTTGCCAGTCCGCCCATTCGAAGTAAGCTTTGCAGCCTTTGTGTTTACATGGGCTGTGCACGTACTGGCACACGCCTCTCCACTGCTGCGTGAGGTGCGCCAGCCGCTTCATCACCACCTTTATCATGTCCCAAGCCTTTAGGATATCTACTGAGGTGGACACTGAAATACATCAAAGAACAAGCAAGAGAAACATCAGTGTGAGAGGAACAATCAAGACCTTAAAATGAATAGTTCAGAGGGAAAATCATATTTACAAAAATCTCTCACTTTACACAAAGGTAGCTGATCAGACAAGAATTAGTTCCAAAATTTGCTTTAATCTTTTATTAAAACTATGTGATTAATGTATTAGTCAACAGAAAACTATGAGCACCAATTACTGTAACATGCTAAAATCATCACACACTGGCCTGAATCCACATTGTGTTAAGTAAACTAAAATAGACCTGCCAGTGTGGTGTCTGTATAGAACCAGTATGAGATGCTATTTTAAAAAAGCTGTTTTGAATATATTTATTCATCCTGCTATTTTATTAGATCGTCTGTGCACAAAATATCATTCAAATGATGGGTGTGATGATTACTACAATACTAATTACATCAAACAAACTTTTTTATTTTACATTTTCGTTTCAGGCAAGTAAAATATTTTGAGCGAATTAAATGTCTTCCCTATCCTCTGCTTCCTTAAGCATAAAATAGAAAAAAAAATAACATACAGTGCTGTGAAAAAGTATTTGCCTCCATCCTGATTTCTTCTGTTTTTGTGTGTCTCTCATACTAAATTGTTTCAGAAATGAAAACAAATTCAATATAAAACAAAGGGAAATACCGTTTATAAATGATGATGATATTTATTGAAGCAAAAAAGTTATCCAATACCAACTGGGCCTGTGTGAAAATGTATTTTCCCTCATAATTACAAATTCCCCAAATCTATGAAACTGCATTCATGAATGGGTTCAGCTGGACTAGACGCAACCAGATTACTAGACGCAACCAGATTGAACCCTGTTCAATCAAATCAACACTTAAATAGAATTGTTTCAACAGCATGACGTTGGTTAAAAGGTCTTATTCAGTAACACACTATGCCAAAGTTGAAAGAATTTCCAGAAATAATGAGTAAGAAGGTGATTGAAATACATCAGTCTGGGAAGGGTTACAAAGTTACTCCAAAGGCTCTGGACTCCAAAGAACCACAGTGAGAGGCATTATATCCAAATGGAAAAACTTGGCACAGTAGTGAACCTTCCCAGAAGTGGCTGACCTTCCAAAATTCCTCCAAGAGCACAGCAACTACTCATCCAGCAAGCAACAAAAGAAATGTCATCCATGTAAGAGTGGCGAGGTGAAAACCACTGCTAACCCAGAAGAACTTTAAGGCTCATCTGGATTTTGTCAAAACTTTTTGGGAGAATGTTCTGTGGACTGATGAGTTGAAAGTGGAACTGTTTGGAAGACAGGGGTCTCATTACATCTGGAATAAACCAAACACAGAATTCCATAAAAAGAGCATCATACCTACAGCGAAGCATGGTGGTGGAAGTGTGGTGGTGTGGGGATGCTTTGCTGCTTCAGGGCCTGGGCAACTTCCAATAACATGAATTCTGCTATCTATCAGCAAAACCCTAACCCTAAGGAGAATGTCTGGTCATCAGTCTGTAAATTGAAACTCAAGTGCAACTGGATTATTCAGCAAGACAATAATCCAAAGCATAGGAGTAAATCCTAGTCCTGGAAGCAAGTGAAAAACTGATCTCCAGTTATCTGAAGCATTTGGTTGCAGTCATTGCTGCTAAAGGTGGCACGAACAGATTTTAAGTTTAAGGGGGCAATTAGTTTTTCACTTTGGTTATAGGTGCTGGATAACTTTTTATGCTTCCATTAATATATATATATATATATATATATATATATATATATATATATATATATATATATATATATATATATATATATATATAAACTGTATTGTGTGTTTCTCAGGTTGCTTTTGTTTTGTTGTATTTCATTTGAAGATCTAAAACTATTTAGTATGAGATCAGGATGGTAGCAAATACTTTTTCACAGCACTGTAAACCATGGCTTACTATCGCTGTGTTTGCCCCGGATCTCAATGAACTGATCCCCAGTGCTAGCTTGCTCTCTGACCATGAGACGTCTGTTTCCACAGGTGAAAAGACACTGCTCTTTCCCGATCCAGTAGGTGGAGTAAATTGAGCATATCCTGATTACCAGCCTATAAGGAACAGAAATAACACATACAATCTTGTAAAACCCTCTTCCCCTCAAATAACTCCAGAAAAGGTGGATTATGTCATATCATAAAGTCTGGGTTATTTAACTCTTAGCATTTGTTGTTAATAATACAGGAACTTTATGAAGTAGACAGAATTTTGAACATTAGCATTAGGGGGAACAACAGGACAAAATATTTTTCAGTGAAGGATACAACAACCAATTAAAATGAGTTGACATCTTATAACTGGATTAAACTGTTATGTGGAATGTTTAGGATTGGGGAATAACTACAAAGTAGAATAACTACTACTAGGGAATAACTACAAAGGATTGGTGAATAACTACAGACATCATTATGAATGGCCTATAATATATAATAATATTACATATTACCTATGGAAGAATCCATGAGGTATTTCAGGGAGGAAGTAAACTTGGACAATGATGTCTTCCAGGTTGTCCTGTCCCCACATCTTCATTACATCCTGATTGTCTCTCTGAAGGAAACTTGGGAATAGACAGGCTCCATTTGGTTCATACACACCAGGGTTTGAAGGCTCCCATTTTTTGTTTGGACAAAACTCTGGGGCTGTAGGATTGAGTGGAGCACTTTCTTTGGTTGGTAGACAAACATCAAAGTGCTGCAGCAGCCTCATAAGATTCCCAGCCTTCTTCTTGGTCCCAACTATCTCCTCAATCAGCTCTTCATCATTAACCCCTGACACGGTGAGTTCTGCATGCACCAAGATTCTTATAGCCACATTGCTCAGAATAGCTCTTTTCGCAAAGTCCTCAATCCAAGTGTCTCTGTGCTTCTCAAGAGAGTTCTCTCTCATCAGATCTCTCCTGGAAATCTTTTTCAGCATACTGGCCAAATCATGTCTGACAATGGCCTGTATCAAAATAAAATGTATCAATTTGGAGCTAGATCTGCAAATATATTAGATATCAGATTTTCTGGGGGTTACTAGTTATGTCTTTCATAACAAACCTTGAACAATGAGATAAGGGCTGATGGCTTAAGGAACACCATGTCGTTCAAGTCTCTGTACCACAAAATAATTCCAGTTCTGTGCAGGTACTCAAGAATACCCGTCAGCTTATCAAGGTCTAATTCATCCTGAGTAGTTTTCAGGTGTGCCAGGATGTCCCCATGAGTTACTATTCCTATTTAAATGTGCATAATATCAAGAGTGAGTATATAACTAGCACATTAATCTTAGTGCATCTAATGAAACTGAAGACACTCACCATGTTGAGGTATGTTGCCACTATCCAAGTCGGCCTGAATAGCATTTTCCACATCCTGGTAGCATTGTGGTAGTGTTTGTTCCATAAAAGGAAATGTGTCTGTATCTAAGACCACTTTGTTGATATAGAGTTGTAACCTATTGATGTCCTCAGAGTTTCTGCAGTCAATGGCAATAAATTCAAGGACCTATGCATGCAGAAGAGATGTGTATTACAAAAAATGATATATATATATATATATATATATATATATATATATATATATATATATATATATATATATATATATGCATACATACAGTCCATTCTGAAAACTAATGGAATGGCAAGGCCAATTACACATAAGACATTTAGTTTTGAGATCTAAAGATGATATGATCGATCATTTGAAGAAGATTTATAGAGGCCATACCACAAGATGCAAACCACTCATCAGCAGTAAGAATGGGAAAGCCATATTGGAATTCACAAAGAAATACAGAGATGAGCCTGAAAAGTTCTGGTTCGGGAACCAAGATTAACCTCTACCAAAGTGATGTGAAGGGCAAAGTGTGGAGAAAGAAAGGATCTGCTCATGATCCAAAACATACAAGCTCATCTGTGAAATGTGGTGGAGGAAGTGTCATGGCTTGGGCTTGCATGGCTGCTTCTGGAACAGCTCACTAATCTTTACTGATGATGGAACTCAGGATGGTAGCAGCAGAATTAATTCAGAAGTTTACAGGAACATTTTGTCTGCCAGTTTACCGAGAAATGCATGCAAATTAATCAGGAGGAACTTTATCATTCAGCAAGACAATGATTCAAAAAAGTGGAAGGTTTTAGACTGGCCAAGTCTAACAAACAACAACTGAAAGAACAAACAAAAACTGTGGTAAAAGCTTGGAAAGTATCACAAAAAAAGAAACCAACAATTTGATGATGTCAGTGAGTCACAGGCTTGATGTAATTATTGCAAGCAAGGGATATGCACCCAAACATTAAGTGTTTTTTACTTACTTTACTTCAAGACTTGTTACTATACTTTACTATACTATACTTGCCTAAAAATTGGCTGGTCTGATACAACATAAAACACAGAACCTTTTGTTTTGTAATATATGTACATATGTAACTGTAAATACCAGAAATAAAAGCTGAAATCCTAAACATTTGTCTCATATCCATCTTTTGATCTCAAACTCAAACATGACTTTGGTGTACAGCACAAACAAATGAATTGGCTTTGCCGTTCCAATACTTTCAGAGGGGACTGTACTGTATATATATTATGTATATTAGAGGTTGACTGATTGATCGGTTTTGCCGGCACTGATAACCGATTGCTGGAACTGTCAGTTATCAGCAACCATCCACACCAGTAGTTTTTCCCGGTTGTGTCCATTACAGGAGCGGCTGAGAAGGGTCCGCTGTCATTATACAGTATGGAAACAGCCTCTAGAGGCAAAATAAAAATCACTGACAGATTTTGGTGTTATTTAAAGTGTTTTTTGGTTCCTTTTGGATGTCTCAGTTTTTATTTGTTATTTGGAGTGTTACTTTTTTGGTTCCGTTTGTATATACATCCTTTATTAACTATTAATATTTATTAATAGTTTATATATTAGTACAGTACATATTCATGGTACAGTCAGTACTGTTTATTTTTGTAATAATCTGTAGAAATATTTATTTATATATATACTATCTCACAAAAGTGAGTACACCCCTCACATTTTTGTAAATATTTGATTATATCTTTTAATGCGACAACACTGAAGAAAGGGGTGTACTCACTTTTGTTGCCAGCGGTTTAGATATTAATGGCTGTGTGTTGAGTTATTTTGAGGGGACAGCAAATTTACACTGTTACACAAGCTGTACACTCACTACTTTACATTGTAGCAAAGTGTCATTTCTTCAGTGTTGTCACATGAAAAGATATAATCAAATATTTACACAAATGTGAGGGGTGTACTCACTTTTGTGAGATACTGTATACACACACACCTACCTGCAATTTGTTTTCTTCAAGTCGCTCAATAACGCTCATTTGTTCACAGACCAGCGAAGGGTCCTCTAATTCCTCAAGGTTTCTTCTTTGCTGCTCTAAGCTTTCTTTTTGCTCTAACAGCATCTGATTCACCCTCTCCTCAAGGTCTTTCTTCTTGTCTTGCACCTCCATCTTATCAGAGCAGCAGTCAACATGAGTGCCCAATAACAAGACCACTGCATTTGGGACCTTGAGCTGTATATTGTTGATCCAGAAGCCCACTTTATCTCTGAAAGACTCAGCATCATACCTGTTAAAACATTAGTTATATTTAACAAAAACAACAGACTTTTGTTTTAATAAATGTCATCATAATAAGAGTGTTTTCATACTTGGAAAGATCAATAGCAAGAATGACAAAGGCCTGGGGCGTTATGAAGACGTGATGAGTGAAGTAGTATTCCTCTTGTCCTGCAAAGTCCCAAAAGACAAAGTGAACTCCATCTGCATTGTGGACTTGTTGAATTTCAATGCCCACAGTGCGATCATCTTCAGCCACCTCTACAGGGCAACCTTGCCTCAGACTGCGACACACAGTGGATTTCCCGGCCATGGAGGACCCCAGGAACATTGTTTTAATGGTTCGCATAGTGAATGAACTCTTTTCTAACATCTCAAAGTAGCTTTGAATGCCCTTCAAACCACCTTCACAAATTGCTTCAGGAGGCTTTCTAAGTGGGTTTCTGTTTGCTTTGAATTTTTCCAAATTCTGGGACTGAAAGAGAGCATGTGGAAGTTCTGTCAGACGGTTGTTCTCCACGTAGAGCTCCTGTAGTTGACCAAGACCCACCAGAGGCTGCACGTCCCTCAGACAATTGTTGGACAGGTTTAGATAGATAAGGTTTTCACACCTGTTCATGTCTGATGGTAATTGCCTAAGCTTGTTAGTGCTCATCTTTAAAAACTTCAGTTTCTTCAAAGATGGGAATATATTATCAGGTATGCTCTTGATATTGTTCTGATTCATGTACAGTGTGACCAACTGCTGTAGCTTGCTAAACTCCTGAGGAAATTCAGTAAGCTCATTTCGGCACAGATTGAGCTCTGTCAGGTTTGACAATTGAGAGATGCCAGTAACGTTCTTAAGTCTGTTCTTCTGTAGGTCTACCTTGTCCACATCCTGGCCATTCTGAAGCAGATCTGAAGGAAGCAATTTCAGTTTCTTTCCTGCCAAGTTTTCTTCTTTTTTTCCTAACGTAAAACAGATGAAAAAGTGACAACATTAAGACACTTATGATTTCATCCTATTTGAGTTACGTGTGTGTTGAACATGCAGGGTTGGCAGTGAATTTTCATATATATATATATATATATATATATATATATATATATATATATATATATGAACGGCAAGGCCAGTTCATTTATTTGTGCTATACACCAAAGACATTTGGGTTTGAGAATAAAAGACAGATATAAGACAACAACATAAAACAGCATAAAACATAGAACCTTTTGTTTCAGACCACCCGATTTTTAGGAAAAGCAAAAGATAGGAACAGATAAGTCTTGAAGTAAATGAAAATAAATAACACTTAACATTTAGTTGCATATCCCTTACTTGCAAAAACTGCATCGAGCCTGTGACTCATTGACATTGTTTCTTTCATTGTCTTTGATTGACTTGGCTAGTCTAATACCTTCCACTTTCTCCCCCTGATAAAGTCCTTTGTTGAGTTGGCACCCCTGTTAAAATGGCAGGTTTTTGGGATTTTAAAAAAATAAATAAAATAAACCAAGATAAATCATGTAACGTTTCTGTGAAATTATAACCAATTAATTAAAGTGAAAAACAATTAGAATCATTTTAAGGATTTGACTGGCAAAATTGACTTGTATTGGAGCTATTCATTATTCCCTCCATCCTTATTAAAGCCTGTTCCAGCTGAAGAAAAACAACTCAAAAGTATGATGCTGCCACCACCATGCTTCCCCGTGGGAATGGTGTTTTTTTCATACATATCTTTTGGTATTATGGCCAGAAAGTCCAACTTTAGTATCATCAGCGACCAGATATTCCACATGGTTTTGGGAGATCGGATGTATTTTTTTAAATTTATATTTGGTTTAAAAGGACTTCCATCTTGCCACCCTACCCCATAGCCCAGATATATGAAGAATATCACCAGTTCCATGGGATATCGAGTGCCTTGGAATTTTTTTTGTAACCTTCTCATGATTGATATTTATCAACAATGAGATTGAGTACCTGATTTGTAAGCTCTTTGCAGCCCATGACATTTCCAGTTGGATGTTACCAAAATGTCCTATAGGAATCTCTGTACTTTATTTGTGGGTAATAAGTCACTTTAATTGGTGGCAGGTCTATAGAGAACTAATTAGTTTTTAGCATGAGTTGGAATATGATTGGTTCTTTCTGAACCCTACCGCATTCCCAATTATAAAAGGGTTCTTATGCAAGCTGGGTATTGTACATTTTTTATTATTTTTCTTTTCAAAATGCATTTCTCCCATAGACAGCTCTCTGATCTTCATGCTGACTTATCCATTGTAACAACAAAAGCAGTCTTCACAGGTGAAACTCAAGGCTAAAACCAAGAGTAGATGTTCAGAGCTATTTATTGTATAAACAATCAATCTAACAGGATACACCTGGGTAATAAGATAAACCTGTCGGTCACATGTTCCAGTATTTGTGTTTACCTACAAATTGGGTGGTCTGATACAAAATGTGTTATGTTCTATGTTGTGTAACACATCTACATATAAATACCAGGAAATAAAAGCTGAAACTCTACAATCTCTTCTCATATATTTTGATCTCAAATATAAATGACTTCAGTCTACAGGGAAAAAAATTAATTGGCCTTGTCGTTCCAACAGTTTTAGTAAAATGTAACTAAATCTTGAAAATCCAGTTATCGACTAAGAATGAATTGTAGCTGACAGCAAGATATATGTTTATAGGATAATCTGCAAGCCAGTTATTTTGCTTCAATTTATACAATATGAATTAATCTATAGAAATTCTACTTTACACATGTATTAATAAATATATAGAAAAGGTGCTTACCATTAAAAATAGGCATGTTGACAATTAGCCGGTACACAGGCGTTGACGATTCTTTCTGTTTCCCTTCTTCTAAATAGTAAGTACTTCCTTATTATTCATCAGGGCAGGAGCGTCATACTGATATCATCCAGTACTGGAACAACCTCTTAACCCTTTACTTGCCGAAATTTTAATTATTATATATTCTTTTAAACTATTGTTTTGATATTTTTACCCTAGCTTTTCCCACTCTCTGACTTTAAGCTTGTTAGCTCAGACTTGAGTCAAGTCAAGCTCAGACTTGGGAGAGAGGCCCTTAAGTTTTACTTTCATTTTTTCAAAATCATCATAGTATCTATTTCACCTTCTATCACATGACTTATAGAAGTTATAATGATTCTTAAGTACAAGAAGTATTTGGAAATGTGCATTATATATAAAAACCACGCCAAAACTTTGGACCTTGTAGAATTTTACATTTTAAAACACATTCATTCATCTGCAAAGCAACCGTGCACTCAGTATGTACGATGTACAAAACAAAACTAAGACAAACAGTGTGAACCTAGGGGGGAAATTTATAGCTTTTAAAATTTAGACAAAATTGGTACTTGGTATAATCTTTTGTTTGCAAAATAACCAGAGATTTTGGTTTGCCTTGTGGTAGTAGGTCCAGGTCACTAGACTTATGGTATAACCTTGAAGATTATAACATAAGATTTTAGCACGAATCCAGTCTGAGACAAAAATACATTTCTCTGGTTTATTGAAAATTGACATGTTCTAGTTCTCCAAGTCCAGGTATTTCACAATCCAACTATGTGCCTTTATAGCAATAGACTGCTGCCATCTTGTGGCCATATGCAAAACATTTTAGTCTTGTTTAAAAATAAAAATATATATAGATCACAACACAGTTCGGTGCCTTCGCACAGGATCCAGTATATCTGTTTTCCGTCTTCTTCTTTTCTTACAAGTGACCTTCTCATCTGCTTTCTGAGTGTTTAATATAAGATTGCTTGCCATGGCATCTTCAGTTTTAGACCAACTTGATTTCAGAAGGTATCTGGGGACATCCTGGAAAATAAACAACCAAATATATTAATGCATTTTGAATAAAATATTACTAACTCTGTAAATCAATTATAATGGTAATCATACAAAGATCCTAACATAAGAATGACAAGAATGCCTCATGACAAAAATGAATACATTTCCCATAAAAACAAAATAACCTGACAGAGAGTGGTGTGTGTTCTGCTGCTTTGCTGTCGAACTCTCTCACTCTTGCGGGTGCGGACAGAAACGGTACGCTGGGCTGTAGTGGAAAGTCTGAGACGACTGGATGTTGGGACGACTTCGTATAGCAGATCCATCACTTCAGCCTCAGCTATTTCACTCTCATCTCTAGAGAAACTGTCGCTTAAGTGACTGTTGTCAGAGGCACATTCCTGACAGAACCAATCCTCGAATGGTACTGCAGCCAAAGGTGGACTCAGACAAGCTACATGGAACCTTCCAAAATCAAAACAGATTGGTCAGAGTCTGAGTTTCATTAGAACGCCACTGTGCATTTCTCCTCTAATTGGACCCATGTGATATGTAAGGAATGAAACATGACAGAGCATGCTGTTATAGAAAACCAATCCAAATCCAAAGTTTATTACTGTCTAATAACAGCATATACTGAAGTTTTATTTCTCTTATAGCACAGCAACTTACCAATGATTGTTTTTTTTATTTATTAAAGAACACCACATAGTACTTTTATTCCGTTTTCTGTTCTGTTTACATTTAATGCTGTGGAACGTCCATGAAACAAGTTAATTCGTGTTAGCATTTACATTATAACTGAACAGTATAAAAAAATGTCCTCTCTTGAAGTTAAGAAGACCAAAAAAACAAACAAAAAAAACACCTTCCATGTTAAGGAGAAATCAGAAAATGGAAAGCTCTCTGTCCTGAAGTCTTTCCCTGGTCAGAAACTTAAAACAGCCTTCTGCACCATTCCTTTGTGTCAGTACTGCACATAATTGTGCTAATGATTAATGAATGCTAGAATTGTGAAGCAAAGGCTTTGAGGTCTCACCTTGAGTCACAGGCAGAGCAGAGGAGCATCAAGTGTCTCCGGTCACTCCTGCCACACTCCTCACACACACTCAGCTCTCTTCTTTCGTCTCCAAATGTTTCTTCCACTTCTAATCCCTGACCATCACGTGGCTCCACCATAATCTGAAAACATAGAGAAAAGTGGTACGTCTCATACGTGTCTAATTAAATGAAATCTTATATTCAACACACTATACCTAAAAAAGGAGACTGAAACTTTAACAATAATTCATTTGCCTTACTATTTTTTGAATATCTCTTCCAACGCAACTTCTCTGGTAAAGGACAGTAAATTTCCGACGATCTACAGGGCAAGAATTTGTAGTCTATGGAGAAAAGCATCTGTTAGAATGGTCCGTGAACATACAAACAGCGTACATAATTCAACTGGAATCGTAAGCCAACTGTTCACACGGACAACACCGATGTAACAAGACAGAATTAATAAGGGTAGAATCATTTGAATACCTAAAAATAATCTTACCCTGGTCCATTCTGTGATGCAAGTCAGGCAGTAGAAGTGGTCACAGTGTTGTGGACTCGCCACTGGCTGCCCGCTGAACATGTCAAGGCAGATAAGGCATCGGACTGCATCAGACGCACCGTCTGGATTCAAGTCTTTGAGATTCTGATCACCCATGATCTACATTCGCATGTCTGATTTAGGATAGTCACATTCACACAGAATACACATTGTCTTCAATCATGGACTCTCAATCAAGTCATATGCTTGTGTTCTTCTCATGACAGGCTTGTTAATGAGATGTTGAGTTGGTTCTGGTGTAATAGAGCCACAAAAATGTGCAGTGAAATGACGCTCTAATCCACAACAAAAACAGTCATATTTATTTGCATGTCAAATCTCAGAGCTCTTATTACTTCATGCATAAACCAAAGCAGTTATTGTAGGACATACTTTTAAGTGTCCATGGACAGGATGTTGTTCTATTTAAATCAGTTGTTTAAATCCACAGCAGCGTTTTAAAACACTCAATCATCTAATGATACTCAGTTGTGGAAGCCCACAACTTAAAAAAGACAAACGTTTAGATAAGCAACAGACTGTCATATATACATATATAACGGCATCAGTCCAACTTCATGGATAAACTATGTTAATTTGTTGACTTGCAGCTGAATTAATAAATAATGTTTGTCAGTATTTTAATAGGTGATGAAGTGGAGCTCAGTGTCTCAGTAAAGCGCTATTGTCTACACTTGTGATTATTTCTGGCCAACCTTTTTGGCCATTTTATTATATTTATTTTCGTCCCACTGCGTACCTGACTGTTTTGCTCAATATATTAAGCAGAATATTGACGTCGTTAAACCCGCGACTCTCTCTAGATTTACACTGGCTTACACGTTTTGTCCCATCCAATATGTCGGGCGCGTTGTCTTATCGCAGTAACTAGCAAAAACGGCAAATTTTCTCGTTTCCTCAGACGAAGAACCTTCTCCTGCTTTTAAAATTCGGGGTATAATTTCGTTTGCTTCTTATTGAGCGGGATACTGAATTATAAAGCTGTAAATGAAGAATATACTCTAAAATCCAGGCTACAGTCACTTTACAAACAAACTTGACTAGCCACCTAATTCTTGTGTAGGTAAGGAAATATAAGCAATGATATCACGTGCCTCTCGATGCTCGCGCGTCGTGCAGATTACGTCACTATCGGTTCATTTGCATACAGAAGAGTATGGTGTCTCTGCAGAACAAACAAACAAAAAAAAAAGGCGTTTTGTAATTATTTGGCGTTTTCGAACCGGAATAGGCGTTTTTCAAATGCTTTACCTGATTTGTTAAAATAACCCAAACCCCAACTATAACCATAACCATAGTTGATTGGATGGTTGGACAAGGCGTATCCGGTCTGAAGACGCCCACTGGGTGGGAAACGCCCGTTTATGTTCCGCAGAGACATGAGCAAACAGCTCCTGGAAAGCTACCGAAAGTCTAAGCGAAATAATGCGTACATTTTGTGGTCTAGTGTTTTACATCCATACAACAATTTCACATATTATGTGACCACGTTATCATCTGTGTTATGAAGTCAGCGGACATTTCAAACGTTTTTCGGTAGAGAATAGGCGGGGCTATTTACCCAAATGCGTAGGCAAGATACTGACTGTCTATTGGATAAAATCACCATCAATCACATCTTAAGTAGCAGCTGATGACGTGGTGGGCGTGTCGATCAAGCGGGAAAAGCCATTTCATGGAAAATTTTCGTTTTACTTGACAGTAATGTAGTTGTATAATATTATACCACAACTAAATTTTTGTTCAGTTTTTGATTCTGATAGGTCAGCAGCTCTGATAATAGTGGTGACTGTAATTAAAATCACAGGTTTATATTAAAGCATTCATTCTGGTATGTTTCTACAGAAACAACTCATTCACAGGGACTTGTATGGTGGAAAATCTAAGAAAAAAAGTATAATTATCGATTATGGTGAAGCTTTTGTTGATAAAAAAAAAAATTAAAAAGTATTTTTCTTCATTGTGGCTAGTGGAACAATGTCATTTCCAGGTAATGCAATAATTACATCCTATATCTGAATATTTTAATCATCATTTGTCTTGTGAGCCACAAACTATTTAGGCAGCATTTCTCAAACATCATGTAATAACCATGAAGACGTCCTGGTGGCTCAAATTAGCTGGCAATGAAACTGACAACCTGTTCAGGATCACTATAGTGTCCAGGATGGTGTTTTCTGAGTCACTTTCTCAAGTGAAGGACACTTATTTGGAATTGTCTAGTACAAACATACAGCTACAGTAGATGGATGGATGGACTTTATTAATCCCGAAGGTTTAAATTGAGAAAAATATAGTCAATACTCCACGCAATCACTAAAGCTCAAGATCAAACCTAGAAACCAGCTGTAAGGCTGCAGCTCTACCGCTACACCAGGTATGTTCTTTGTGTCAATCCCTATCAAGATAATTATGTACAACATGTATGCCTAATCATGTATTTTGATATCATGAAAAAAATCAGTTGTGATCCAGAGAAAACATCATCATCAACAACAACAAAAAAAAACCTTTTAGCCTTTCTGGACTCCAATAGTTCATAGCTGCTATAAGTAAGAACAGGAACTAATTTGTCACATGGATATTCGACAATATTAAAGCTAACAAAATTGTTTAAAAGCATGATGTTGTTCATTTATAAATAAAAAATGTAATAGTTGTCAAATTGCTGTTGTATAATTGGAATATACTTTGGATGCGCTTTTATTGGAAAATAATCATTTTCAAAATAATCAGAGGCATCACACAATCCCATCATAATTTTTGTTGTTTGTAGTTCATCTTTCAGTATGTCAAAGTTACATGTGTATACATAGTACAATTGAATTTATCTGTAACTTAAATGTATAGACTATTACTACTACATAACATGTTTTGCACTTGGGGTTATAGTTTAAAAAATAACACAAAATTAATATATAATAATAAACAATAAATTAATAAATAATACTAGGAGACTGGAATTGTGTCATTAGGGACAGAAACGAAACAAAAAAAATTCAGACATTTTGTATGTGTTGTTTAATAATACAAGTTGTTTATGGACTTGTTTAGAAATCATGAATGAAATTGCAACTTTTATAAAATAGACTGAATAGTTATCTTAAGCTATTTAATAATTACAAATATAACAATATTTACAAATTGTGCTTCCATATAATATTTTTACAGACAGACTTTATAGAATGGTACAATACAACATATACTTAATTAAAAAATCATATTTTATATAATCAGGGAATAAAGTGACTAGATCCTCAGGCTTGTAATCCCATCTTTACCGCCATGACACCTCTCTCGATTGCAGGACTGAAAGACACAAAAGCGGATTGAGCTTTCTACTGAGATGGAAGATTATTATTATTATTATTATTATTATTATTATTATTATTATTATTATTATTATTACTACGGCTTTGTTTCACCACAAGATAGGACCTGGGGTTCATCCTTTCAAATATTTTTTATTGTTTATGAGTCATTGGCTTAGAGGAGTCAGACTCCAGTTCTAGGAATCATTGGTCCTATAAAAATTTTGTGTTTTGTGTCTCTAATAACACTACAAATTTGGCAAATGAAGGCCTTTGTCATTATTTTAATAAAGTTTTTTTTTTTTTTCTAGGTGTGTTAAATAGGTAGAATGCTGAACTTTGTAGTTCTGGGACCTTTCAGGACTGTAGTCTTATATGTTGGAAAAGACAGTGAGGAAAAAACAGGACTAGAAGACAAAAGTATCAGTGATCAAGTTGATTTGACTAGATATGAAATGTGAAATATTTGTTTTAAATCAATAAAACCTGACTTACCATACTGATTACCATAACTCAGATAAAAGTCATTTTAGCAGCCACCTTTTTCATAAGTGTATCTGTTTTGCAGATTTCTGACTGAAATGCAACCCAGAGAAATGGAAGTGAAAAGCCAACTGAAGGGAGAAGAAAAGCCGAGTGAAGCACAGCAAGGAGAGGGTTAAGTCTGAAAAGCAGGAAGAGGAAGGCTTGGAAAGGCAGCACGGGCAGTGCTGAGAGGCATCACCAGTTCAGTGATTGTCTCATTTCACACATACACACCCTCTGGATGGAGGCTGGACACCAGTGGGTTTTGCAGACTGCGAGGGTTACCCAGGATCTGCTTGGCAGTGGTGCGGGGATTGAACTCTAACACTGAGTGATTTGAGTCTGTGAGACAGATAAAATAAAGCAAGAGATGCAGATTGTTAAGGTTTATGTCATGTGGGACAAATTGTTATTATTTTATACTCTTCAGCATGCATGATTATCTGGAACAAACTGGAGGTGTCAACTTTGTTGTGAATCATATGACTGTTCTTACAATAAATGTATATACAAAACACACAAAAGCTCACAGGAATTTACACTTTGAGTTAATACCTGAACCAGACAAGTAATCTCTACCTTTGTTTTAATGTGTATACCAACATCTGAAAACAAGGTTTATTTTTTAAAATGTTTTCACATCTCTGGAGATGCATGTCTCGACCATAAAGACCCTACATTAAGTGTGTTTTTGATGCCAAAATGTGCACTGGGCTATTGACTTCCACGAGCAGTACTGCCTCATCTTGCACTGGACATACTTCAAATAGAATTTTTGCCCTGACCACTTTGTTTATTTTTGCACAGTTGTTCAATGTGTATGTGTGCTTGTATTTGTATGGCTTATATGCAGCATTGCTATGGCTTGCTTGTGGCCCAGATCTGGCAAAAAGGAGCAGACCGCCCAAGTGCCATCATTCCATGCTGTACGTGGGCCGGAGAAAGGTGTCAGATCTGGGCCAGAATTAAAATGAACTGTTGCCCAGATTTGGGCCGGTTCTGCTTTATTTGTTTTGTTATTGGATAACATGTGGCATTGATATGGCTTGCCTGTGGCCCACATCTGGCAAACAGGAGCGGACCGTCCAAGTGCCATCGTTCCACACGGTATGTGGGCCAGATGAAAGTGTCAGGTGTGGGTCAGATCTGGGCCACAGCAATTTTGCTGTCTGGGTCAGCAGTTGTGTGCTTCAAATTTTGTGATAACAGTTCGGGGAAGACCCACATATGGGATGTCATTGTCAAATGTACAGAAACTTTTGGCCATGTAGTCTAATGTAAACAACAGTGACCCCAATCAGGATAAGATAGTTACTGAAAATGAATGACTACACACTAAATGCACTGCACAGCACCAAGCCATATCCAGTATACTCCCATGTTAATTATTGCACAAGCTTCATATTTGACTGCCAACATTTATTCAGATGAGAGTAAAAACCATCCACTTTTTCAGCGAGAATCCACTCATGATGCACACCTCGACCTACAATAATTTTGCTTGATTGTCTATTGACAAGGTCAATTACTTATGATTTAAATCACTTGTAGCTCTGGTGATGTGCATATTGATGTACTAATTATTACTATGTCAATGTCTGATTATGTTATAGCTGACAATAAAGAGTGATCTGGACTTGATAGATGTGTGTTTCTGATTAGAATGATCTTTTTTTTAAATTGTTTTGACTAGAGAAACTGCACCATGTTCAGCACAGACAGTATGTCAACAATCTGGCAACAGGAAGGTTGTTCTATAATTTTGGAACCACTCAGCTTAAGTGCAGGGGTGGACAAAGTACTGTGAAATGATACTTAAATGAAAATATAGATAAGTATCCAGCCGAAGAATGTACTCTGAAAATTGAAAAGTTGCTCCTTTTAAATGTATCCAAGTATGAAAAAGTACAAAGTAAATGTTTTAAAGCAACTATGCCTTTTATTTTCATCAGCTGGAATTTGACTTGCTAACTTGCATTAGGAAAGAAAACAGGCTAAGCTGATTAATTATAGCAGTTAATGTTAGCTAAATGTATCTCAACATCCTTTTTTGGATTAGATATACTGTACAACCCCAATTCTGAAAAAAAAACAACCCCAAAAAGAGTCGTTTGAAAATTCAATTCACCCTGTACTATATTGAAAACACATTATTAACACAATATTTGATGTTTTATTTTGTGAATTTAATTTATTTTTGAAAATATACACTCATTTCAAATTTGATGACTGCAAGACACTCCAAAAAGGTTGTGACAGTCATGTACATCACCACTGTGTAACATCACCTTTTCTTTTAATAACACTTATTAAGGGTTTGGGCGCTGAAGACACCAGCTGGTTAAGTTTAGCAAGCGGTATATTCCCCCATTCATCCATTATGCATTTCTTCAGAACTCGTTGGACCAAAAAACACGATTCCACTGTGCCACTGTCCATCTCAAATGAGACCGAGCCGAGAGAAGTCGGCGGCGCTTCTGGACAGTGTTGATTTTATGGCTTAGTAAAATAATAAAGCCTTAACTTGCATCTGTGGATGTAGCGGCGAATGGTGTTGACTGAGAAAGGTTTACCAAAGTATTCCCGAGCCCATGTCAGGATATCCGTTAAAGACTCATGACTGTTTTTAAGACAGTGACGTCTGAGGGATCAGAGATCACGTGCATTCAGAAGTGGTTTTCGGCCTTGCCCTTTACACACAGAGATTTGACCGGATTTATTGAATCTTTTAATTATATTGTGCACTGTAGAAGGTGAAATGCCCAAAATCCTACCGATTTGTCTTTGGGGAATGTTGTTCTCAAAGTGTTGGATTATTCGCTGACGCATCTGTTGGCAGATTGCCGAGCCTTGACCCATCCTTGTTCTTGAAGGACTAGGCCTTTTTTGGAGACTCCTTATACACTATGATTAGACGATTGCCTCACCTGTTTCACATCACCTTCTTATTTCAACTTGTCACATCGCTATTAGTCCTAAATTACCCCTGTCCCAACCTTTTTGAAACGTGCTGCATGCAGCAATTTAAAAATAAACGTTTACTTTTTTTAAAAAAAAAGCTATGCAGTTGATTAGATAAAACATCAAATACCTTGACTTTATATCTTTTTTTAAATACAAATTAAAGTACATTTACAAATTACTCCTCTTTGTTTTTATTAACATTTACCCTACTGTCCCAACTTTTCAGAATTGGGGTTGTACTTCATGTTTTCTAGGAAGGCAAAGGAGATGCTTTAATTTGTCCAGCATGATGAAACATTTCACTGAGGTAGGGCCAAAGTGCTCATCCTAAAGTTCTACACTGCAGTTCAGTGGCTTATCCATAATCAAGCACACACAAACACACCTAGCTACAGCGCTCATTACATCATTGTGTAGCACAAGAAGATCATGGCTGTTGACAAACTGGCACAATTTTTGATCTTTATTTTTTATACATTGATGAACTTCATTGGATTCCAAATTGAAATGACTGGATGCTAAACTGATCCCTTTTGTTTGAGGTATAGAGTACAGTCATTAGCTGGACCAGAGAAAAGTGACCTTTTTACTTTATATGTGTAAGTAAAAATGTTAGGATTAAAAAGTAAACTCTATTTTCATAAGAAATGTAATTATGTAAGCGTACAAGTATTCAGTTTCAATAATACTCAGCTAACGTATAAATGTGTCAAAAATATTTAAGTATAGTACAATTACTCAAGTATTATCCAAATCAGGAATAATATAATGTGTTATGTTATTTACCTTCATCGCTCTGTCCATCTGGCATGAGGTATGCAAGTTCTGCATCATCTGCTGGAACACTGAGCTGAGTTGAAGGACCTCCTGCCTGTTGGATGAACTGCTGGAGATTACACTGCCTTAATTCCTTATTTAGTTCATCCAACTCCTTGCTCTTCGCCTACAAACAGAAGAGCTTATTACTTTTTATTACTCATGAGAGAATTCAGTTAGTGGTAACTAAAAAAGATATTTCAGTCACGCTTTTTTAAAAAAAAAAAAAAGTCACAGTAGAAGAAAAGAACAATTAAAAGCAACTTGAAAGTACATGATTGCTATATAAACCTTGTTTTATATATGTTCCTTAATCTTTATTTGAAACACGCCTCCTCAAATATTTCCTCAACTTCTTTACAGTGTTCCTGCTTGCTTGTTGATGTGGCCTTGATTTTTCTAATGTCACTTCATAAAGTAGCCATAGGGAGGCAGCACAAATGCAAGGGTTTAAAGACAACTTTAAACATCTCACTTCAAGTTCTTACATTTTATTACTTTTAAATTTAAAGTCATTTTTTGCTCAAAGTATATCAGATATCAAATCCACACTCATTCTGTTTCTGTTGATCATGAATACTATGTATTTATCTCTGCCTTCCTTTTATGGTTTCGTATCCATATATAAACACACTCTTTTACACTTTCAATCATTTGTCACAACTTCAAAATGGTTTAGACTTCAAAATTGTTCTTAGTATGTTAGGCTACCTGGATTTTGTGTTACCATTTTATGAGGTTTGTGAACATTTTATTGAAAAGAATCTGTTCACGCTAACGATTAATTTATAACATGAGGAGCTTAGCCTGGATCTACTTTTTCTAGGTATTGGTTCCTCTTAGACTTGCGTTTTTATGTTTCTGACCTCTGCCTGTTTTTCTAGTTTCTCAAAAAAGGACCCTTGGATGATGTAACAGCTACAATTTAATGGAATATTCCTAAAAACACAGCCTTGAATCTACGCACTTATATCTTTCACCTTATGCGTACACCTGTGTGTTCTGCTTCAGTAGAAGTCATTATAGCTTGTGCAAGGATGATTGCAGCCTTTGAGAACAATAGCACACTATTCTGCACTTAGAAAATGAAGGTGGTTGATTTAACTGCACCTTTTAGGTGTAGTTGCCCTGCGGTAAACTTAGTCACATTGAGTTTGCACTATTTTGTTTGCGCAACTTTACCTCTGTCAATTTTCCCAGTGTGATGCATGATTCTTGGAAAGAAAAAAAACATTGAACTCTGCCTTAATTTAACTAGTTGCAAAGAGGCAATGGTGACAAGCCTGGGCAACTGTTCTACAGGAAATTAAAGTGGTTTTACAATGCTTAATTTAACTAGACATCAGACATAAAATAGGGTTGGGACATTACCAAAAAAATTGCCATACATCACACTATCATTTACATTTATTAATTTAGCAGACACTTTTATCCAAGGCAACTTACTAATGAGGAAATACATCACAGCGTATTGTAAGTTACAGTATATACATGTACACCATGAAACGGCATACACTGAAACAATGACATTTGTTTCCCAAACAATTAACTTGGTTGGGGAAACTACTAGAATAAAATTTGATTATTCTGTTTTAAACTTTTTAAGATATGTCTTGCATCTGGAAATGATATATTTGCATAGCAATATACAGTAACATAATGTTACCAGTATAACTATTTCATATTTCCTTATCATTATATACCAGTATCACCTTCCAAAAAGAGAATGAGCTGAAAAATGTAATCACTTCTGTTTTCCTGCCAGTGAGCACTCATGGTGTGCGGTTACTGATTTGAAAATAGGGTCTAGGGTATGCCAATTTCAATTAAACCAGGAACACTTCAGCTCCATAATGTTCTGATCCTAGTGCGAAACAACTATCTCATGTCTTCCTGAATTCACCATTCCAGGGCATAAAAATTGTAGTAAAGAATGGGGAAATCTATTTGGATAACTTTTCCTACCATTGATTGTACTCAGAATGATAATACTAGTCAATGAGAGCATATTACCTGCAGCAGTTCCCCTGCCATCTTGAGAGCCTTTTCTGTCTCCTCTAGGGAAGAGCTCAGTTCAGATCCCTGGTGTTGCACTGTGTCTAGCTGTGCCCTGATCTGTCCCAGAGATTGCTCCACGTCAACTTGTGTGTGACGCATACCATTTTTCCTGTCCTCTTGTAGATGGATATTGTGCTCAAGTCTCCCAGACTGGGTTTCTGTTTCATGAATCCTCCGGCTGTGCTCATCTAGAGCTACATTGAGCTCTCTTAGTTGTTTGAGCATGCTTTGTTCATTTTGAACCTCCAAGTGATACTCAGACTCCCAGTACTCCCCATGGGCCAGTTCTGCCTCATTTTGCCTAAATTTGTCTCCCAGATAGTTCATCTCCTCTATAAGGTCTGGAGAAAAGCTTGGAGGTGAAGGTTGCTCCAAAACCCAGGCCTGCTTTTCCAGAGCTTCCAAGTGGGCCTGGAGATCCTGCAACCTGCTCTGCTGCTGAAGAATCTGCCGGAAGACCTCCTCTTTGGACGGGCCAGCTTGGGCATAGGATGATCCAGGAGGACCAAGAGGAACTCGTACCTCAGGAGAGTCCTTTGGCACATTTTTGGGTTGCTTAACAAAAGTTTGTGAAGAGGTAGATGGCCCTAGGTTGAAGCTGAGAGCCTTCTTGGGCACTTTACTCTTCGGAGGTTCTGGTTCCAGGAGTTTTGGGAAGGAAGGCACTCGGTCCAGGTCGGAGCCCTCGCTGCTGGTGGGACCAGTGCGCCGCAGGATGAACTGTACTTCACTGCTCAACTGGCCTAGTTTGGCCAGAGCTTCCAGAGGACGCTCATTAGCAACAAGCTGACGTTCTTTGTCCCTCATCTTCTGGACAAGGACATAGCGACCTGTTTGACCTGAAACATAGTTATATAATTTCATAGATATTAGACAAACTGTGATTCAAAATATTGTAATGCAGTAGATCTGTTTAGTTTATATATGACTTCTATTTAATTAATTTTCCAGTCTAGCAATTAGCTCCACCCCTAGTCGGAAAAGAGCAAACCAGCTTTATTGCTTTTCCTTCCAAGACACGTAATGTTGTATACATAACCTATGGGTTGGGCTCAGATGTGATGGAGGTAAAAATATTTCCAGCGTTTTCACCTCCCAGGCAACAGAGGCCTCTAAACCACAGACTCCCTTAGACTTTTAATCCTTATCTGCAAAACTATATGCTTGATGTCTGTCAAATGTGACTATATATAATTTACCAAAATCTTTTGAGAGATATCGATCAATCAAAATAAAACACTACAACAGTACATTTTGCCATCACACAGATTCTACGTGCTAATACATACCTATGGCCTGAGCAAGGGCGATGACCACATCCTGACAGGATGTCTCTTCGGACAGGCCGCAGACGACGCGCTGCACGCCGTCCACCCACACCTTTAACTCCATCTCTGTGTATGAGCTTCATACAGCAACTCCTTTCACATGGCGGTGTCCTGTTGAAGAAAGGGGACACTTTTAAGGAAACCTAGGTGAATAATCATGCTGGGAGGATTTGTTGTTATAAGTACCAAAGCTATTAAAAATCCAGGTACTAACAGAGACAGAGCTTTACATTCATTAAACTAAACAATGTAAAATAATTCATTAAAAATAATAATATTAGCAAAATCCGGATATCATAATCAAGTCTCCAAGACTGGCTTTAAAATGTTAATCTGTGTCATAAGGCTTTCTAAATGGATAGCAAGATAGATATCTACTGTATGTACATTGGTATGATACTATTCATGTCAAATAAAAAGTTCCATCTTACTACCTAAAATAAGAGTTGCCCACGTTAGTTCCCTTTGTATGTATTTTTTTTTTTTTTTTTTAATGCAGAAGTGACATGTAAGAAGTTAATAACAGATGGCAGTTTTAGCACTGAGTGCACATGAATCTGAATGTCTGGATGTAATAGAACATACAGTGAGTCCGAAGGTCCAAGACCACCAGTGAAAATGCCTCTGTTTTATATACTTTTCTTGTTGAAAACGTTTTTCATTGTAAATTGTATTCTCAGCAACACCTAGAGTGAAATGTAGAATCTTAGAAATATTTACATATAGTCTGTGTTTAAATATATATATATATATATATATATATATATATATATATATATATATATATATATATATATATATATATATATCCCAGTGTTCTCGAGCAGGTATGATCTCCACAAAACTGCCATTCTGTTCTATATCAAATCGGAGTGTCGTTTGAACACGCGCTTCAGTGGGAGGTATAAGACTGCCATTGTAAATCTGACCTTTTGTACAAAGGAGGTGGTCAGTATATCATAAACTTGCTTACATTAATAGTGACCTACAATACTGAATACAACATATTAAACATAACACTTTTCTTTGTTTAAAATTCTAAAACTTTTTGTTTATTTCCAGTACTAAAAATAATTGTAAAAAAAAAAAATCACAGATTTATAATGTGGTCCCAGACTTTTGGACCTCACTGTATAGATGTAGATGTGTTTAGGCACCTTGTAGCTACAATAATTAGCCTTTTTTTAATCAGATAAACCTATCATAGAAGTGTTCTTTATCAACCATGCATCAGCAGAAAGGGTTTACTGTCGGGTCACAGCTGACCAGATATCATTTGAGAGGTGGATCATTATAAGCACAACAGTGTCATTGTGTGTGGTGTACACATTGTGTACACAATTTGAAACTATAGCTCAAGAGTTTATATTAATCATCCTATAACCTTCACTGGTAAACTATTCTACAACTATTGACCCAGCAGTGACATCAACGCTACTATGCCTGATACACTGTACTTGTTGTATGGCACCAACCTAAACCTAACCCTATAACATACATTGCCCCTGGTCTTTTGATGTTAGCTAGCTAATTGTTATGTTGTGGTGGGCATTCTTGGCTTAGTGGTTAAGGCTTTGGGGCATTGATCAGAAGGTTGGGGGTTCAAGCCCCAGCACTGCCAAGCTGTCACTGTTGGGCCCTTGAGCAAGGCCCTTAATTCTCTCTGCTCCACGGGTGCTGTATCAGGGCTGACCTGTGAGCTTCCAGACATGCTGGGGCATGTGGATAAAAGAATTTCACTGTGCTATAATATATACGTGATCAATAAAGACTCATTATCATTATGTATACCAGAAAATGCAAAAAAGAATAGACAATGCTGTCTGTTACCAAACCATATTAGAGTATCCATACTGTGTGAGCTACGGAGAGGTTTAATCCAAAGTGGAGGCATATTGTGTTGCTTTTGCTGCATTACAATTTGTTTGATATGTAGAAATTGGGATATTTCATTAAAGTTTTTAATATGACATCAAAATGGGGAACCAACTTATTTGAAGTTAATTAGTTTTCTCCGAATACACACCAAGTATCTGTGACTGAAACATTAGGGACCGTTGCTAATGTGCAATAAAACAGAAAAGTGTAAAAAACCTTGACTTTATCAATTGTCTGATTACAGAAGGATCTTACTACATGTGAAATATGAAATGGAAGTCGCTCTGACCAGCACAGTGTGACCTACACAGGCAACGTGATTCGCTGAATTCTTCAGTTGGAAAAGATTAGATCATATCATCAGAACAGAACTATTTGTACAACAACAACAGCATACTGGTTGGGTATATTTAACCTCATATTTGTAATAAAGATGTAGTGTGTTTTGAAATAATTAGAATAATTGATAATGATAGAGAAATAGAAAAATGCTAGGCTATTAATGTATGAAAGTGGTTATATGAAAGTAGTTGCTATTATATCATAAATTGTCCACTACCGCCCTGTCATCATGATCATTTAGTAGCTGCTGGTTTGTATTATAGCAGTTGAGCTTTTTTCTGGTTGGAGAAGTTGTAGATTCATGGAATGCTGTATGTACATAGGGCCTCAACAATGGTTTGATCCCAGGGGCACCCAACACCTTAAGTCTGTCCCTGCCTATATGATAAAAACCCAAATACATGTATGTAACCCATTGTCACATACTCACACACTGACACTGGCATCAACTATGGAATGCTGCGTTACAAGTTTGAGATTAAGAATGAGACAAGGAGAACCCAGTTTTGTCATGATATCAGGGAGAAACTGTTACACATGATGTTTACTGTTCTATAACTATTCTTTCTACATCATGGTGCTTTAAAATGAAGCGTTTAAATGGTGCTCATGTATTATTGATGTAGGTTGTGTGTAGTGTAAAGCTCAGTAGAAAATGGAAATGCTCGCAATCTGTTTCAGTTCACTTTCTCACAGAAAACTAACTGAAGGGAAATGGAATATCGATCTGTTCCCATCCATAAGTGGTACAGAAAGTCTGGCATAACCAAACTGTTATCTGTTATCAAACAGATACTTGAAACTAGGTGAAAGAAAAAGCTGTAAAGACTAATGCTTTAGCAGTGGAAACTTTGGGAATGATTTCGATGACATTACAGTACATATGCTAAGATATTACACAATCACATTAATCAACCAACTGAGTTCTCCATAATACAATATGGCATTAAATCAAAGCTCTGCCTGCAGGCCCTGATAAACCAGCCCTGCTCTGCCTGTATCATCAGCTCTGATATTCATGCTCTAGGAGCAGAGCCGACCCTCAGGGCGTTGTTTGTAAATGCGCAGGTGAAAACCTGTGTTGCTGAAGTCATGTACAGCATGGATTGTGCAGTTTAAACTTTCTCCAGCTCTCCACGAGGATAAAGACTGATGTGAAAGTGGAGCATTTTGTACCAGCTTGTGTTGGATTCAGATTATATGCCTAAGGCAATCATTAACCAGTGTTCACATTCCAGCACATACTGAAACTGTGCTCACTCACATAAATCAAACACAGACTGCACTACATGAAAACATGTAGATGTCCCAGTGCTGATTTCAACATCAAGCCTTGCTCTAATTTGATAAAGCTTGAAACACATTTCATGCCTTGTTATTGCAGGTTTGGATTAAGCTCACTTGCACAAAGCTTAAATTTATTCATGTTCTTCCGAAGTGTAAGCCTTCTAATGATCGGTTATTGGTGATGAGCTAAACCACAGAACAATTACCACCTTAGTAATGGTTCAGATGTGGGCTGTACAAATAAAACCACAATCATAACAGTACGATCCCTACAATCCTACATTATCTCTGAACTAATCTGGTGGTGGCAAAATAGTACAAAGCCTCATATTATGGGATTTACATCCTAGGACAAAACAAGGAAACCTTTTTTGTGTGTGTCTTTGTTTTTGATCAAATTAATCTATCAGTAGAAGCCGTTTCTTTTTATCTGCAGGCCATAGTTTAACACCATGTTGAATTTTAAAATATTGTTATTTCAATTAAATATTAACAATTCAAAGTCAAGTTACAGTTAGGCTTCTACCAAATGTCAAGTGACTGCATGGTGATTACTGAGCGATTACCAGCAACAAATCTTATGACATGATTTCCTGTACTGAGAAAAGCACAGAAAAGCAGTTTTCCCTGAAACTCACCTATAACAGAAGCCTAAGGGCAGTTGTTGAGGAGGTCAGTGAATGTTTGTGCAAAACTGTAATTACTTTTACTGTGTTCAAAAGTTGGATAAAAGTACATAAGAACTGCTTTTGTAAGACACATTTCCTCATATTTATATTATCCTTTTTACTGTTATCTTGTGTTGCTGAATTTGTGTGATTAGTTGCATATTTAAAACAGTTATTGATAGAATTCAGCAATTTCCCTTAGACTTCTATTCCATTACAGTTCTAAGTATGTAACGAGTCAATAGGTTTTCTGTTGTTTTCTCATTACTAGGAACCATGTCGTAATTCTTGTTAAAGGTAAACGCTCATAATCTACAGATGTGGTGGGTAGATATTTATTTGAAAAATACTTGAGTTTTTCTCTAATAATGATTTAATAATAATTATATTTATAAAATGGATAAGGCTGAAAGATGTCGTCCTTGACAGATGTCGAACCAGACTAGCTGGAAAAAGTGAGAATGGAAACGCAAACATGGAATTCTACTTTTCAAGGTCTGTGAACAGTACAGTCATAGGGTTGAATAATTCACAGAAGATAATGCCCGGTTCTGCTAAAGTTAACAATGATTAACTAATACAAAACAACGTAGCAGCAGGTGTTGGAATGGCTCGTGTTTATTTGTTTGTTTGTTTGTTTCTTGGTTTGTTGAAAATGACAAAACCCTTGAACTCCAACACTAACAATTGTGCAGTTTGCAGGTCTAAGAAATTCTATACAACAATTTATTAACAATTTCTTTATTTGTTTGTTTGTTTGTTTGTTTGTTTGTTTTATATTTTTCAACTTACAGTGTTTATGTAGAATATGTTACAATTTTATCTAAATTTATGTATTTATTTGTTCTTTATTTATTTAGTCATTTATTTTAAACAAAATTCTTGAACTCAAACACTAACCATTTCAGAAATACCGTTTTTATAAAAAATAACTTTATATACAATTAATTAATGAATTTGTTTATTTTAAATAACAAAACAAAAAACTAATTATATATATATATATATATATATATATATATATATATATATATATATATATATATATATAGCAAACTAGTTCATGTTCTGCTCTGATCAATGGAGACCTTATTAACATTTTGTTAATGCGCACACCGCTGATCTGTGTGAAATTACACACCTCTACCCGCACTCAGCGAAACTGCGTTAGATTACAGTCTGCCGAATGTCCCTCAACAAAAGATTCATCTGTTCTCTGAGCTCCTCTTCCAATCACTCAGATGTGGCATCAACAGGATGAAAGCAGAGGGACAGAGAAACTAGCGCAGGTGTATAGACCCCATATGGGAAACAGGTTACATCAAAGTTCCAGGTGTGTAAAAAGAGACCATGGTGTGTGTGTGTGTGTGTGTGTGTGTGTGTGTGTGTGTGTGTGTGTTTGTGGTGATAGTGGCGGCTAAGGTGAAATGCATTCTTTAATTCAATAGATGTGGGTTTGTTTGTTTGTTTACAATTTCCTTTGTACACTTCTTGTGAAAGATATGCACTCCCATTTTCCTATGTTTTCCCATCAACACTGAAATTTGATCAGTCCTCAAAAAGAAACATGCCAACATAAACAGTAAGAAATAAAGGGAAAACAAAAGATGCTGGTTCTCCTGGACATCATTCTTTTACCAGATCCCAGATACCAGATATCATGCCTAATGAGATACAGAAAGAGTGGAGTACTTTTTTTTTTTTTTAACAATGAGGACTCCCTGTATACGATACTATGAACAAACCTTGTTTAAACATTCCAAATTCCAGAGAGTACATGAACCGGTCAGAACCAGGTTCTCATATAGGCAATAAGTTTCGCATGTCTAGTTAAAGGGTGAAATGCATTCTCAAGAGCAGCATATCTAAGCCATGCTCATTGTGTACAAAGGGAGGAGTGTACTTTCCCATTCCTCTATGAGCTCACCAAAGCGTGGAACTAAAGAATGATTGCACATTGAACACCAAAACGATGGCATGCAGTATTTCAGGTGGATCGACCTACTTTTTTTTTTTTTTTTGAGAAAAAACCCCCCCCAAAAAAACTACAAACAGAAACTGAGGAAATGTATGAGAGTCTATATTTCATGTAAGCATCTGAATTATGTTATATATTATTAGAATGATTGATCTTGGACACCACCATGGAGCCTTTAAGTCAGATATTTTCCAACCTAGTCAGAGCAATGTTGTTTCACTGTTTATAATAAATGTGCCCTGAGATACAAACACACCTGATTTGTTCTAATCCTTTCGGTAAATAGCCTCCCAGAACTGATCCTTGTAATACACCATACCACATCATTACAAGAAGCTGAAATGGATCATTTACCAGTGGGAAGTTAGCCTTCTGTCCATTATCGCCTCATATCTACACCTCAGCAAAGTGTATTTATTGTTATGCTTAAGTCTTTGTTCTGATAGAGGCAGAAAGCAAATACACATGGGATCTTTATGAACCGGAATAGACGTGACTGGATAGTTTTGTTTGCATATCCAAATGAACTGTCATCAGATACTGGGACTGGAGTTTTAAAAAAAGCCAGCGGAGTGAATCATCACAACTTCCTGGATGACCTCATGTTTAACCCCTTGTGCTCTTTTAGATTAACTTCCTTGACGTTGTTTTATCCAGTAACTACAGGAAGGACAAAAAACAAAAAAAACAAAAAAACCATTATGGTTATGTTACATTATAAATTAGACGTGGAGTTGTGGTGAATTCATAAATTCGAGAAGCTTGGGAATTTAAAAGAATAGCTTAAATATTTACATGTAAACATTTTAAAAAACACGCTATTAATATACTTCTTATTCATAAATGTCCTTTCTCAGCCACACATCCTAAAAGAAGTGGTATAGGTTATATAGGTCAAATATCTTTCCCAATATTTAATAGTGGTACATAATGAGTAAAAGTATTTTTTTTTTCCAGGTTTAAGAGCAGCTCAATCTGTCTTACAATACAGAAATAAATGTCAGACCTAGAGTTACATACATCTTTTTTACTTAAGCAGATCATGATAACACATTGGCCACACTGATCTCTCACTTAGATGTTATATTTATCAGATGTTATACCTGAGGAAATGAAGGAATAACGAGATTGTTCGTATGTATTGGTTGCCAAAATTTGAACCTTGTGGATAATTAGCTCGGATTAAACACAGGTCTAAATACATTTGTATTACGGCCTCCCTGTAGTGAACATACAGATGTTAAGCATTTATGAGCCTTTTATGAATATGAATCTAATACAAAAGTGTCCTTGGGAAATCCTGTGTCCGTGTTCACATTCAACATTACTGATATGATAAGAAAAAAGAAAAAACATGACATCATGTCATAAATTTACAGTAGTCAGAGTGTGCCCAGAAGACAGGACTTAACTAAACATGACATCTTTATATAGCAATAACAGTGTCATTTTTAAATGAAATATATATTATAGAGCTGAAGGGCCTTTCAAGAGTTACACAGATAAATGTTACAGTAAATCAATAGTCTATTGAGATAAATTATTACTTTTCTTGAAATAGTCCAGCATTGTAATCACATTGTAATGCTGATTATACTGTTTATAATGACAAGCCTGTAATGTTCAATGACACAACATAATGACATATGACAGACTTATAGTCAGGACATATCTTTTTCAACTGATCTAGTATATGGCACACTTTCTAATGACATTTCTATTTAGTCTCTGGTTAAAAGGCTAGAGCAGACATGAATGCTGGAAGAAAATCAGGTACACGTACTGACTGACCCTGTGGAAGAACTAGACAAACCTGCTGCTCAGGCACACAAGGCTATATTTACCTTAGAGCTGAAGCCGCTCTACCTACAGCTTTTCCGGATCACCATTCTGAGCAAAACCAAAGAAATGATCAGCCACCTTCAATACTGCTCCGTAGGTACGGCAAAAGGGGGGGAAATCCAATAATGTCCAACAGGTGATTTGCTGATTTCTACTAAATATCGAGAACGAGGCTGTCTACGCCTCAAAAAGTGACTCTCTTTCTCCTTCTTTCCTCTTCTAACTACTATGCTATGCTGGCACATACCACGGCTTTTCCATGCTCCTCCCCTCCCACAGGTAAGAGTCACAAAAATGCACTTCCTATTTCATCTCTCTCTCACGCTGTCTCTGTGTCTCTCTGCCTCTCTTTTGAAGTTTTGGAAACAAAACAAAAAAAAACAACTATGGCAACACAGTGTTGCTTTGAAATAACAATACAAGCTTATTACCTACATTATACAGAAATAATTAGATTGTGTTATTCTGATGCTAACATACACTCTCTCCAAAAGGGTACTAAATGAGGTACTAAATGAAACATGAGTATATTGTACCATTAAAACTGTGTTCAGGTGCATAATTGAACCTTAAGGACCACTGTTATACCTTTAATTAGTTGTTGTTTTTTAAAGTAATTTATAATATTCACCTTTCCAGGTAAAGACACAAAATAAACATATAAAAGATATCCTCCCGTGGAAATCACCTCAGCAGAAAGAAAAGGAACAGTTTAGTACCATTTTTTTCTGAGAGTACTATATGAGGTCCTTCCTCTCTTTGATACAATACAGTTCCTTCCCCCCACATATCTTTTTAGTATATGCAGATTTATGTACTTATGGACAATTACATCACGCACACACACACACACACACACACACACACACACACACACACACACACACACATACACATTATAATAATAATAATAATTATTATTATTATTATTAAAGGAAATACAGGTTGCTATTTTTTCAGCGTTGCTAGGAGCAGTAATACAAAAAGCAATGTCTTGGCTCAACACTTATATGCAAATGACTTCTTTGTCATGTAAAAATAGATGAGCTTAAAGTTTGAATGAGAATGACAAATTCAGGTTACACCCACACAATCTCATAGCCCAGATCAAGCACTAACCACCTAAATACAGGAGTCTGGCAAATCATAAAGCTGCCACATTCAGAATTATTTTGCGGATTTTAGCAAGATGGACATCCTCACACACACACACACACACACACACACACACACACACACACACACACACACACACACACACACACACACACATTTACTGTTATTCTGTTTCTTTGTTTCACTACAATTACTATTTAATTCCATGTCAGCCTTACAGCTGAGTCATGACATGGAACAGTATGTGATTACTCTGCTGTGTACAGTACATATCAACATGGCCACACACCTTTTGAGATAAGTGACTGTCTGTCCCTGATTTCCATTACACAGTGTTATCAGCCTTACTGGCTCTGATACTGACAATGGACCATCTTGCACATGTTAAACAAGCTGCAGTGAAAGATTATGTCATGTGTTTGGATTTAGTAGTCTAGGAAGATATCCAGTGAGCACTGACTGACCAGAGAAGGTGAATGTCTTACATATAACATGTCTTTTCTTCATCCTCAGAACTTCATATGTCTCATTAACACTGAGCAAAGATTTATACTGATTTTGTGTGTGAGTGTGTGTGTGTGTGTGTGTGTGTGTGTGTGTGTGTGTGTGTGTGTGTGTGTGTGTGTGTGTGCGTGTCTGTGCGTTTGTGTGCGTGCATGAGTGTGTGTGTGTGTGTGTGCGTGTGTGTGTGTTATTTTTTTTCTTTATTTCAAGCCTGAAATACAAATTGCTTACAACAATTTGAACAATTAAGCAAAGTGTTTATGGTAAAGCACAACGACGAATCAGTTTACCATGATTGAGGAAGTATCTATGAAAATGGCCCAAATTGTGAAAAGTTTGATAAAAGATAATAATTTTTTTAAAAAAGTTAAAAGGTCTTTGAATTACATGAGCCAGGTTAAGCAGATATGTTTTTCATCTCGATTTAGAAAACTGCTTGTTTTATTCAGAGATTTGTTGCATGTAAACAACTTATTCAGAAAATCCACTGAAAGGAGATATATGCACATGGCCAGTCCACTAAGAATTGAGGGTTCTAACAGATGCATAGCTGTAGTTTAGGTATTTAGGATTGGCAACTCAGGTGTACTTACAATAACCATGTACAGAACAATATTCTGATGCCTATACATGAATAAACATCGTATTCGGAATATGGCTGCAACCCAAATATAGACCTTAAATAGAATTTGATGTGCATGCATACATAGTCCATATAGTGGAATAGAGACTATTATGTCTATTACATGCGTTAAAAGGGACATCCCATTTTTAAATGACCAAGCATAACAGGTGAAATTACTAGGTTTTCCAAATCTAGAAAAAAAAAAGGACTTGGATTACTGGAGTTTAATATTTCCTAATTGAAAATGTGAAGTTGAATTGATACGAGTTGCTATAATACTGGGTTATATAGTTATTATACCCCAATTTTTAAAAAAAAAAAAAAGCAACTCTTCCTCTTTATTCAATTCAGTCTTTCAGCTGTTTTCTGCTATGGTTCACGTGCTTCCTACTGAATTGAGCTTACGAAAGGAGGTAAGTTGATATAAGCTGATCCTTTTCCAAAGAAATTTTTTGAAGGTACTTATCTTCAACTTATAAACATGGCCAGTGGCTATAAACAGCATGACAGAGATGGAGCACTTCAATATTACACGACGTTTGCATGACATTTGCACACCAAAAAAAACAAAAAATGTAATTTTGTGAGGTCAGCACCACACACAGGAAATAGTGAGCACAAATGTATGTCTTTAAGGAAAAACCAAAGAATCAACAGGACCTTGTCAATAGACTCACCTGGTCTAGACTCTTGACGTCCACGGGGCAAAATGTTGATGACAGAGTGAGAAAAGACAAAGAAAGACAGACAGAGGGTAAAAATGGATCAGGGTGACTTAGCCAAGGCCTCAGCATTCAAGTGAAGAGGAGCTGCAGCTCTCCGTTGCCTTGGATACGGATGCTTTTTCAAGCAAATCAGCCAATGGGAAGCTGTCATGGTGGGACAGACAAAAGACCATGTGACGGGCTTTCAGCAGAAAAGGAGACATGGAGGGCAAGGATTACTGACTCAGAGAAAGGCGGCTGAACTTTTCTTTTCCCCTGTCGCTCACTTAGCTCAGTAACCACAACAGCCAGCTGCAGTTAACATAACTGTGTGGTTTATGTGCTTTATCATCACTTTTCAAACAAGTGTGATGTCTTCTATATGTTAGAATCCCTATACACAGAAAGCCTGGGAGGCACATGTGGGATGTGAAAAATATATTGGTATGATTTCATAACACATTATACATTCATTCATTCATCTTCAGTAAGCGCTTTATCCTGGTCAGAGTCATGGCAGATCCAGAGCCTATCCCGGTAACACTGCGTGTGAGACAGGAATTCCCCCTTTTTGGCACACCAGTACATCACAAGGCAACATACACACGCCCTCACACACACACACATTCTTACCTAAGGGCAATTTAGCAAAGCCAACCACCTACTACCAGGTTTTTGGGGGGGAGGAAACCGGCAGAAACCCATGAAATTCTGCCAAGATATAAACTCAGGCTCAGGATCAAACCAGAGACTCTGGAGTTGTGAAGCTCACTGCACCTCCATATTAAGGAAATTACAATTTTAAATACAATACATATGCGATACTACACTATATGCGGTATGCTATAGCGTACATCCTTTGTATTATTTTTAAAACAGGGTACCTTCTATACATTATCTCTGTATCTGTTTTCTCATTCTATCTTTATCCAACTGCTCTTAACTCCATTTGGCTTAGTGGTCCGCACGCTTGCCCCCCGGGGGTTGGGGATTTGGTGCCCGAACGTGCATGTGCAGTGCTTGCATGCACTCCCTTCACAGCAAAATCATCAGTGTTGATTTAACACCCACAGTGTTGAATTCACACGCTACAGTGTTTATATAAGTCCATTGGACTCATATAAACACTCTGGGTGTTAATTCAACACTAGGGATTTTATTGTGTGTGCTTCAGGGGTTTTCTCCAGGTACTCCGGGGTCCTCCCCCAGTCCAATGTAGGCTGATTAGCATCTCTGTTGACTGGAGTGTATGTGAGATTGTGCCATGTGATGGGTTGTCCTCCACCTTGTGCCGAAGTCCCCTGGGATAGGCTCCAGGCTCCCCACAATCCTGTGTAGAATAAGTGGTAAAGAAAATGGATGGATAGATAGATGATTATTTGTTACTTGCTTACTGTTAGTCTTTGTGAATGACCTTGAGTTGGAGAACTTGTTGTTGTTATTATTATTATTACTTTTACTGTATATTACTATTAAGATGTGAAAAGCATGTTCCCTTTGTCCATTAAAAAAGAGGAGCAGTTTTCTCAGAACAAATCATTTAATAATTACACACTGCTGTAGTATTTGATGTTCTTTAAAATAGTCTTTTGAAAAATTATATGATGCAGGCTACTGAATGCTGTGATATTTGGCGGCGCACTTATACTGTAATTTTCTAGTTCCACTAATAAAATATAGAAAAGGTTTTCCTGATTTTGTGTCAGAAGTGATCATTTCACTTGTATTTGATTGTATGCTGTGGACGGAGAGCTAATATACTACTCAAGCCTGATAATAAACTTCTACAGTGCTGACCTAGGAAGAAATCTGAGTCTGCTGTGGTTCAAAAGAGACTTGTTTCCTGTTTGGCCATAAAAATGTGTACTGCTGCACTCTACTGGAAGTCTGTGTACCATGCAACTGGGTCTTTATGATTTATTAAAAATGCATATATATATATATATATATATATATATATATATATATATATATATATATATATATATATATATATATATATATATATATATATACTTTGTACACACATGTAAAATAATAAATCTTAATTGAGCACATTACTGCAGTGCTGAGCTGGCTTTATAAGGAAAATATGTTTACATTCTCAGTAGCCCTTTAGTACCTTTATTCATTCGATATATAATTGTTCATATTTATATTTTATATATTATCATCACTTGGAGCACCTATGACTGGAGCAACTACTTTACATGATTGGCTTAAAGGACAGAAATACTCCTCTGATAAGCTTTTCAAAGGTAGCAGTGTTTAATTCAGCCAGTAAATAACTGTTTTTAAGTAAAATGAAGTGATCATTTCATGCATGAATGGTTTCGGAGTGAACATTAGTGAAGGCCAGAAGAGATGCAGCTCTGAGCTGTTGAGTTTGGGCGTGGGCTGCAGCAGTAGAGACAGGGTTGCCAGATTGGGTGTTTTACCCTATGTTCTGTATATTTTCTATGGCCTCAGGCAGGATAATACAAAAGTACAATAATACAATACGAAAATACCAATTAACAGTGGGTGTGAGAATATCTATTTGAAGGTAAAGCAGAGTGAATAAAATAAACAAAGAGAATCATATCCAGAGCTGCACATGAATTAATATTTATTTTCTCGCTTACTTATGTGATTTATTCAGCAAAATGATAAGAGCAGATAGACACTGTTACAGATTGCTGATATACTGAACCTGTTGGTAGTTACACATGGAGGTATTTAGGATAACTTGAGAGTCGTTAATATTAGGCCCTATTGTTTCAGTGTGGTTTTCCCACTAGTGCATTGTAAGAGTAAGCGTTCTGTGTGCTCGGTCTTCAGTTCATGGGGTTTATTGCATTATATTGAATTCAGAACATGGTAAAAAAAAAAATTTTTTTAAAAAGACAATCCAGGAACAATGCAATGAAGCAGTCACCTAATCACACTTCTCCACTGAACAGCATGGCTCAACAAGGCTTGACAGAAAATGTGAACCCAGGCGTATCCTGGCCAAGTGCGTGTCACGTTCCCACATAACACACATTACTCACATAGCTACCTGTGAAAGTAGGAGGAGTTTCTATGGAGTTTCTCTGCCTGTAGGTCATAGAGCTTTTCTACAGTTCAGTGTGGTAAGGCTTGGCAAATTGCCCATAATCCTCCATTTCTACCATCAAGCAAGCCATGCAATACTATATTACATGTGCCATTTTGAATCTAGTTACCCTTTTTGCCAGGTACTACACTCGCCAAGGGACATGCAGACAGAGTTAAAATATTGCAGACCATTGATTGAACACAGTCATCATCCAGATTAATGTCAAAGTCTGTCCACTCTGAGGCCATCTTGGCAGCCCTCCCAGGTGGATATTTTCAGTCATAAAAGACTGGTATTTTTATATAGCTGAATATCAAATGTCTTTCTACACCATTTGAGGGCACTAAGTAGGGCATTCAGCTTCATGTTATGCCCAAACAAAGCGAATAGGAAGCAGTTTGGGTTCTGCCCCAAGTAGAAGATGGAGGGTTTTGGATCAAGGGGAAGAAATGTAACATACACCTAAACAGTTAAATGAAAATGCTACTGTGGCTAAAAATAATAGTATAAAACATTAAATTGGCATTTAAAACTGTTTAAATTATTAACATTGTTGGCCACCAAAAAAAAGGACTTTTGAAAATAGTGGGCAACTTTTCAGATGCTACACTAGAAAATGTTTGTTCTCATAGCAAAGCAATCCCAGCTAGAGACATTAATCAGGATGATTCTGTGACAATATTTTGATCAGTCTGCACTATGGTCTGTACTATTTTTAGCTTCACTGTTCCAGCTTGGTGCACATGGCACCTGTTGCACAGTTAAGAAACTTGCTACCAAGAATCTTTGTATGTGACAAGTAAAACTAAAACCTTGAATGTTAAATGAAGAACGTCAACCATATTCTGCACACGTACCTAATTATGGCACAGCTCTCTTGGTGGTAGAAAAGCAACAACAAGGAGGATTTTGGGTAGGATTTTGAGCTGAGCTGAACTGTACTGGTGAATAAATGTTGCTATATGAATTGGGAAAGCAAAATGTGCACTCGGCTAGGTTACACATAGCACTGGGTTTGCATTTTTGTCAAGCTGTGGTGGGCCAGTGGAGAAGCACTGTAAATTCAGCACAGATACAACACAAATCACTTGGCAGTGGATATATTACATCAACCTGGAGGATCATGGGTAATTTGATGAGTCATAACACGCCGTCTGGTGGAAAGAGTGCTATAAGTCAGAATCCCTTTTCAGATATGTGGGAAGGATCCAACAGAAAATTGCAAATGTGAAAAGGATATTGTGTTACATAGTGATGATATTTTTTCTGGTGCTTAAGGGAAAGGAAAGTATTGTACGATATTGTTTATGGTGGTGTAGTAATTAAGGTTTCACTGTCTGACACAGTGAGAACATGTGAAACTCCATACACTCAGTAACCCAGGACTGTGTTATTCTTGTTGTTGTTGTTGTTGTTATTGTTGTCCACCCATCCATCCATCCATCCATGTTCTATGCTGCTTATCCTACACAGGGTTGCAGGGAGCCTGGAGCTTATCCCAGGGGTCTCAGGGCACATAAGGCGGGGGACACCCTGGACAGGGTGCCAACCAATCGCAGGACACAATCACACACACATTCACACACCCATTCACACACTACCGACAATCTTGAAATGACAGTCAGCCTACAACGTTTTGACTTTTGGACTGGGAAAGGAAACTGGAGTACACAGAGGAAACACCAGAAGCACTGGGAAAACATGCAAACTCTACACACACAGGGTGAAGGTGGGATTTGAATCCCCCAACCCCAGAGGTGAGAGGCATTATTATTATTATTATTATTATTATTATTATTATTCATCCATCCATTTTCTGTACTGCTTATCCTACATAGGGTCTCAGAGTTTATCCCAGAGGACTTGGGGCACAATGTGGGGGACACCCTGGATGGGCTGCCAACCCATCACAGGGCATAATTGCACACACACTCACATACGCATTCACACAGTATGGACAATTTGGAAATGCCAATCAGCCTACAACGCATGTCTTTGGACTGGAGGAGGAAACCTGAGTACCCATAGGAAACCCTGTAAGCACTGGGAGAACATGCAAACTTCACGCACACAGGGAGAAGACAGAATTTGAACCCCAACCTCAGAGGTACAAGACAGTATTATTATTATTATTATTATTGTTGTTGTTGTTTTTATTGTTATTATTATCATTTTGCCAGCATGATGGATTTTTTGTCTTTTGACCGCTAGTGATAGGTCAGAACACCCCATCAAACAGACCCGCCCTCGCTGTAAACCATTCTTCTCTATTGCTTTTCCTTCAATCTGGCAACCCCTCTGTGTTAACGGTAGATTCGAACCTGGGCGGCAGCGCTCTGTAGTGCAGCCACGGCACAGCGACTACTTCATTTCAAACGCACAATATCTTCCTGGCGTTTATTTATTTTATTGTTTCGTTCCAGTCACGGTGGTATTCTTGACATAAACCAAGCCGTGTTTTTTTTTTTTTTTTTTTTTAAATTATATTCCCCCAGCTGTGGACTCGAAACCTGAAAAAAAGAGAGAAAACATCTCGGTGTGTCGACGGCAAACAACAAGCCGGGACTGGTGTTGTGTAAGTAGTGCAACCGAGATGGCATTTTATTCTGTGTTTAATTAGTTGTATTTGCGTTATAACGACATACATCTTGTTTCTTGTTTTTAACCGAACGGGTTTTGGGATAATGGAGAAAACAAAGGAGTTAACCAAATCAGTGCTGACAGGCTGAATAGCTGTATCCTGTTTGGATTCATGGCTCAAAACAGCAGCAGTGTGGATCCAGAACATTTAGCTCGTCTGCTACATTCATGACCGTTTAACTCCCTGATAAGAGGTTTGTTTGTAAGCTACAGCCATTAGAGCCCAGAACATGAGGCTCATAGTTGTTTCCTTATTTGAAGATATGATTTAATAAGTGATATTTTGGTAAGTCTCGAGCAGTGTGTGAGTATCTTCCAGATGTGTGTGCGGTGTTTACACGGCCTCAGTGAGAGATCAATACAGAGTGATGTCATTCACTGCGGCCTCGCGCCCATCACTGCTGCAGGCTCAGAGCCATCAACACCACGAGGCCTACTGCATCGCTTCTTTTAACACAATCTTACCATAAAATAACATCAAACAGCGCATGTGTTGTTCAAATTGCAGTGCAAACTCGGACAACACCCTCATTTTGCCTCGAACGTCTCGTGCGCGTCTCTTCTGTACAAACTGTTTGTTATTCGAGGGTAACGCCCAGTTATAAACAAACAAACAAACAAGAAAACAAACAAGACAATAGTACTACAGTAGGGGTGCTCAAACTTTCTGCAAGGCAAAGGACCCTTGTGAAATTACTGTAAGATCAATTTAATGGACACCCCCCCCCCCCCCCCCCCAAAAAAAAAAAAAAAAAAAAAAAAAAAAAAACATGCAGCTATACAAATATTTGCCTAAATATTAAAAACATGTACAGTTTATTAAATGGCTATATATTTGAGCCGTAGAGATTTGTGTTGCTGATTTTATCCAGCGTCCGAACTGACATTATGTAAAGGTTTTATTTGTTTTTGAGTTCCTGAGTTTTGGATTAAACTTGTTTAATTCAAGTGATCTGACCAGCCGTTACTAACTGCAAGTCCGTGTGAAATCGGAATGACTCAAACTAAAATGTGGCTTTTAGTGTGAATGTTAGCCTTTGGGTTGTTTATAAGCTAGTGTGCTCAAACAGTGACAAAATTTGCATGTAGATATATGTTTAAATAGAATTGCATAGAAGAGGTATGTTTTCAAAATGTACAGTCTCTCTCTACCACCAATACGGATCAACGTTCTGCACTTCAGCGTCTCATCAGATTTGTGTGTGTACATTGGATTAAAAATAGGTTTGTGATCCCAACACACTCATGTGCAATAGTGACACCCATCCTGATGGAATTAATTCCTTGAAGAATTACAAGAATCAAATTGTTTGAAGACTTGAAGTTTCTCTAGTTGAAGACTCGAGTCTTCCTGGTCAGACGGTTGATTTAATTCTCTGTTATAGCAGCTCTGACAGTAGTGCTGCCGTAATTCAAATCATAGATTTATATTAACGCACTCATTCTAATATGTTATTGTTGTAGATGTGATAACGTAACTGCTCGCAGGAACTACTCTGCATCGTTAGTGTTTTAAACATTAAATGTAACTCTAAATAGGTCAAAAGTATTTGTTGGCAAAATTGATGTTGATTCCCTGCACCATGCCCTGTCGTGGTTTATTCCTTACATAACTGAGTAATAATGTGTGCACATTGCTTTATACCTGGTCTAAACTTATGACTTAATTTGATTTCTTGATGTTTTATGCTGTGAATGCTTGTTCTGTTGATGGACACGGTAACAATCTTGAATGTGAACACAGGACATAAGTTCTTTTGCGGTCTGCCACCGTCTCCGATGTTTTGCATAACTTGTAAAAAAAAAAAAAAAAAAAAAAAAAAAGCTTGCAAACATGTAGAGCTCTGAGTGTTGTATAAAGTTGTACTGGTGCATCCCAGTATATAGTGGATTCTTTGGTTTAAAAAATGAATAATAATAAGGTGCTTATGATTCATAGTATTTAATTTGTATTGTGTGCATTTCACTGCTGGATTATATAACAATATATATACCACAATAAGACATTTTCATAAGAGATTTTTTTTTAACAAACTTTTTTAAATAACCTCATTTCATAATTTTTTAAAGATACTAAGATGGTCAAATTTCAACTAAAAAATAAATAAATGAGAATTCACAAATCACATTTTTAATCAATGAAATTGACGCAAAATCAGAGACACTCTGCAGTATTCGGAGGAGTTTTTCAAAACTACCGCCGATTTTCCACAGATTCAGGCCAATACATGTCGGGATGTCATCACAACACGCATTCAGCCAAAGCTCTCTCTTCGATTCATGAGCCTCGTACGTGAGTACTGCAAAGGGTCTCATTTACCAACAAACTTCACTGCAAAGGACCGTGCAAACCAATTTTGCGATTTCGCCGATTCAGGTAGTTTTCCGCAAAAAAAGCGCGATATCCTGTATGGAGTGAATAAGAAGTCGAGTGACGGATGCTGTATAAAATGCCGTATTAGTTTTTTTTATACCACTCACTCTATTGATTGATTTTCTATAACAACAGGTGACGGTTATTTAACATTTAGACTCGGATGACGGTGCTTTGTAACGGTCAGTAAGTTTTCTGACATGGGAGTGTGTTCAGGACAGGAGTTTGTGCCTTGTGGTTTCTCAGTATTGTGACAAGCTGTGTTTCTGTACTCTTATTAACTTTGAGAGAGAGAGAGAGAGAAAGGGGGGCTGGTGAGGGATTGAATATTTATAGCTGTTATATTCCATAACGGAGGTTGTAAAAAGAACTATCTTGCTGACATTCTACAACATTAAATGTAACTGTAAGCTGATTAAAAAAAATTTTTTTGCTTATCATCCTTTAATTAATAAAAAATGGCAAAAAAACACATCTATACAGTCACACTAACCTGTCATTACTTATTTTCCTATAACAGCATACCCTATTGTGTTTTATCCTTTACATATTATAGCGCTTAAGCACAACGTCTCGAATATTTGACGTAAAGTGCAGTGAAGTGACAATAAATGCAACTGTCGAGTTAAACAAAACTGTGTTTTGAATATCACCGCATATCATAACCATTTATTGGTAAATGGAATAAATAGAATGAAGAGCTGTTTTCGATTATGTATGGAGCTTCTTTGTCTTGATAGAATGAAAGTTGATGTTTGCTGCATCAGCAAAACAGCAGCAAGACCTTCTGGAAGGTGTTGAGTGAGGCTGATTGTATGCACAGAACTGGCTCTTCCGGGAGCATGAGCTACTAATAGATCACTGGCAGGGTTTGACAGGGAAAACCCTGTCACTGATTCTAGGCGAGTTTCACCCGGCTGCCAAAATAGCTTTCTTTTTTTGCTGCATGTACGTCACCACACAAAAGGTTGTCTCATTTGTCATGGCAACAAAAGGCACGGTGGCTGGTTGCCATGCGCTGTTCCGGTAGAGTTGGCTGCGGGAAAGTAGAGAGTGTTCACTTTTAATGGAGGGCAAGGAGGTTTAAACTCGCTGCAGCATGCTGTTGTGTCATTAATTATTTGTGAACTGACCAGAATTGATGAGGACAAACCTTTGATTTCTAGTGTAGTATTCTCAACCACTGCCACTTTAGTTTTAATAGCCATTACACATAAAAATCAACATTTAAAAACATTTTAGCACAGTTTATGATCAGGAAAAAAAAATTGTTTGTAGGTGTTGTTACTAGTCAGGTCAGGGTTTCCTAAAAGCATGGCAGGTATGGCAGCATCGTTATCTGATAGATCAAGCATAGTATCGCAAACCCGACGTATAGCATTCACTAGAATTCGTTGCAGTTTGGCAAAAACTACCATTTAACTGATATTGCAAACAACCAACACAGACCTTTCCCCATAGCTTGTTAGCAAACACATGCAAATATGTCCTTTACTCACCACTAACTGCTACAAACTAAACATTTTAAATACTTTTTAAAGACTGGATGCTGTGGCCTTTTTTCAATACAATGACAAAGCGCTCACTGTGTCACTCTGGTGAAAAAGTATACTTTCCTCATCATACAGAATTGTGGTGAGCCAGTCAACTCACAGCCTTTAAGATTCTGATTCTTGTAGGCAGAGAAGTGCACAAAAGATATTAAGTGTCTGAGACTAGTGTAAGCATGACATTGAACACTCTCTCTCACACAGTTAGGATGGTCTTAACTTTATAAAAGCTTATAGGAAACGTGGCCCAGACCGATCTCTTGAGATGTCTGGGTGTGGCATAGTATTTTTCTGAGCATGCTTGATCGACGTCCCTCTTTCCAAGTCTCTCAGCCCACTGCATCACACAAACAGAATGAAACACAACAGCGAAGTGGAGGGAATTCACACTGTTCAAACTGACGTGTACAAACATGCCGAATTATAGAGTTGGGCTATGCTTGCTATGTTTGCATTCACTCCCTAGGTTGTTTAGACTTGAAGTGACCATTCAAGGGATGCGTGCATATTCTTGAGCTCCAGATTTATTGGCACTCTTGGTAAAGGTGGTTTAAAAAAGTTTATGGGAACAAATAAAACATTCCTAGTAATTGATATGAACAAAGTATAAAAGAAGCAAGCTTCGAATCCTGTTTTACTTTAGTGTTTAGGAACTCTTAAACAGTAATCAATGACTTCCTGTTTCACTGCGGTATAAATATGAGGTGACACAAAAGCTAAATCCCCTTCCATCAACATGGATGATTAGAGATTAGAGAATACACAAATGAAACGAGACAAAATTGTGTTGACCTTCATAAATCAGATGATGGATATCCTCTGTTAGGATAATAAGTTTAAAACAACCCGCGGTTTAATGAGCCGGCCTATAACAGGATGCAAGTGTGTTTTGTGCCAACACACAGTGAGTAGGAGGGGTAGAGAGGCAAAAAAAATTCTCCAAGTATTACCTTTAATTTCTAGAAGATGGGAGCATTTGGGATCACCAACTCTCCAGATGGACCCCACATCCATACTAAAAATCTGGTAGTCATGCCAGAAGAAAGCTTTTTTTATTATTATTATTATTATTATTATTATTGTTATTAAATCATCACAAACTTAGGAGCCTGGAGAATGCTAGATACTAGCACTAAGATGATGTTATGGGGCTGTTTTTTCTCCAAAGACCATGTGAACCTTGTTAGGATACAGGGTATCATGGACTACATGAAGTACCAGGAAATTATAAATAAAAAGCTTTCTGCCTCTGCCAAGAAGCTACAACTTGGTTGTGATTTGATTATACAATGATCCAAAACATGTGCCTAAATCCACACAAAAAATGGTTCAGTGACCAAAGTGTCAAATTTTTGATCTAGCCCTCCCTATCCCCTGACCTAAACCACATTGAAACCCTGTAAGGTGAGCTAAAGAGGAGATGAGAAATGACCTAGGACCATGGATGATCTGGAGCGCTTCTGTGTTGAGGAGTGTTCTCAGATGTGTCCTTGCTGTGTATTCTTCAGTCTGTTCAAGCACTATAAGAGGAGACTCAGTGCTGATATGCTGGCAAAAGAAGATTGGCACAAAAAAGTACTAAATGCAGGTCTACCAATACCTTTTCTTTTTTTATATTTTATATTTTGCTCATATTTTCAATGTGCAGTTAGGCGAATTAACCACAAAAGAACACTCCTCTATTTACCAACAGTGCCAAATAATTCTGCAGCTGACTATGTTGGAGGGACGAGCGGCATCAGAAGCTTATGAAGCTTATGTACAGTTTACTCAGGATCAGCCATGTCCACTTTACACTGAAAGGCGAGAAAGTTTGACAAAGTATGTGTAGAAGTCAGGAAGTTATTCACACTTTTTAGCACATGTTGTCACCCACAAGTGCAGCACAATCCTGATAAGAAGTCAGTTGGCTAGTCTCAGAGACTTTAAGCATAGGGTATGCCCTTGTCAGCATTTCATTATGATAAAGTGAGCTATACATGTGACATGATGTGTGTTTGCTTGCTAGCTTCAAAGCTCAAATGATAGCTAGGGTTTAAAACTGGGTTTGTCTCTCGGTGCAAAGAACAAGCTAACTAACATAGATTAGGTAGCTAACTAATGCAAGCTATATAAGATTTCTGACTTTGTTGGCTAGCTTAAATAAACCATGGAACATTCTTTGCCAGTGAATTAGCAAAACTCTTTACCAAACTATGATTATATCGGAATAATAAAAAGGAGATTATATTTGAATGATCGCATAATGTATGACCATGTGTGTTGAATATTGTGAAATATCATGTGACTTATTATCATACATGCCTGTTAGTCACATTAGTGTATTCTAATTGATACCCTTTCGCTTTCTATTTTCAGATTGTATTGTGATCATTGCGACGATGACGGAGTACAAATTGGTGGTGGTTGGTGCTGGTGGTGTGGGCAAGAGTGCGCTCACAATTCAACTGATCCAGAACCACTTTGTTGATGAGTATGACCCTACTATTGAAGTAAGACTCAACCCAACTGCAGTGTTTTTCCAATAATAATGTCTGTCTTGCAGATGTAATAATGTAATGTCTAGGAAACATTTGGTACGTGTAGTTCATTAAATGTTCTGTTTTCCTTTCTCAGGACTCCTACAGAAAACAGGTGGTGATTGATGGCGAGACGTGTCTGCTGGACATTCTGGACACCGCTGGTCAGGAGGAGTACAGCGCCATGAGGGACCAATACATGAGGACAGGAGAGGGATTCCTCTGTGTCTTCGCCATCAACAACACTAAGTCATTTGAGGACATCCACCAGTACAGGTTAGTGTATACCACACTATATTTACTCAACATCAGACTTTTACTTCCTAGCTTGATTTGGCTGATCTACTTCACAGGGAACAGATCAAAAGGGTAAAAGATTCAGATGATGTGCCCATGGTGCTTGTGGGTAATAAATGTGACCTACCAGCTCGTACAGTGGACACAAGACAAGCCCAGGAACTGGCTCGCAGTTATGGCATCCCTTATATTGAAACATCTGCCAAGACAAGACAGGTCGGGAACATTTATGAAGTGATTATACTGTACATACAGTGTTTCAGCATGACCGCACAACTTTGACACGGTGTATATATAATTAACTTTGAAGAAAGATGTTTATTCGGCACCAGAAAATTGTGTAAGACCGTCAACAACATCATACCTTTTTAGGATGTGTTAATGTACCGTATACTGGTTTACTGTGCAGGGAGTGGAGGACGCGTTCTACACACTGGTGCGTGAAATCAGGCAGCACAAGCTCAGAAAGCTGAATCCACCAGATGACAACGGCCAAGACTGCATGAACTGCCGCTGTGTCGTGTCGTGACCAAGTAAGTGCCCTTAAATTTACAGTTGCACTGTGAATGACGTCCACTGCGATTACAGTTACATTTCATCACTGTGTGTGTGTGTGTATATATATGTGTGTGTATGTATATATATATATATATATATATATATAATATATTATTAGGAGATGATTAGCAGTATATTGGTAAATAATTGTAAATTAGTTATAGCATTAATGGTTTGTTGATCAGTACTGGTATAGGCAGCATTATTAAAATGGAAGGATTGTTTGGCTATGAAATAAATAAGTGTGAATGCTTAGCTGTAGTATATTACGGGCCATTACTTTATTGTTTTTTTCCAAGTTCTCACTGGCCAAATGAAATGAGGCTGTAGCTCTTGTGCTTTGCACTTTGTGCTCTGGTGCAGCTGTAGATAGATGGATAGATAAACAGATTGACAGATGATTTTTTGTTTTTCATGAAGAATGATAGTGTGTGCTTATTTGAACTGTTCTTTAGGTATGTCAATAATTTTTATCGTTTGAGTGGAAAATTCCTTTGAATCCGTGCATGTATGCACGTGTGTGTGTGTGTGTGTGTGTGTGTGTGTGTGTGTGTGTGAAACAATTTGCCTAAAGCAGTTAATGACGAGGTGTCAATGTTCTCATTTCTCAGGTTGCTTGTATAAAATGGAAGAGACTTTTGGAGCGGCTGTACCGCTCCAACACTGCGATGCCTCCACAGGTGTTAGAGGTTTTTACAGACTGTATAAAAGGAAACCCTTAACATTGGCACAAGTGGATTGACTCTCCACATTCGTTTGCTGAGGGACATCTCTGACTCTGGCCTCCACTGGCGAAAATTTACCTCAAAGACTAGTCTCAACACTGGGTTTGCTTGGGTTGTGTTAAGGACTGCCACACTAAAATATGTTATCCCTAATAAAACACTATCTACTCTGAACTGGAAACAATAACCTTGCCTATCACCTCATCAGCTTTGGACTTTTGACCAACATACAGGAGGAATGTAGAATTATTATTGTACTTTGATTTGTGAACATAATGCTTAGATTAGCAAATGTAATGTGGAGGGGGGGGGGATTACAACTTGTATGCCATTTCTGGAGAAGGGCCTAACTCGATATAATGTACATAATTACTGACCTCTTTCAGCAAAATACTTCACTGTTCCAGTGCAATAGTTCATAGTGTTGATCAAGGTACAGTGATAAGGGAACACACTGCTTGGACATCATTGATTTGCACATGGCATAAGACTGTATTTTAATTGTGAGGCCACATTTCATAAGTGATCCTCTTTTTCCTCTTTTATCTGTTGGTCTCTATTTAAATAACAATGAAAATGTAGGATTCTAACACCAAACATTTGACAAGTTTTGTCTGCTTTGTGTTCATTTGTGCTTTTATGGAGCATTAATACATGGTGCCTGTAGGTTATTTTATTTCACAGAGGGCAGACTCTAACTGAATTGCACATACTGCAACCTTCAAAGCCTAAAGCACTTATATTTCTGCCCATCACTGTGCTTTATTGCTGCTCAGGGCACAGGGTTCAGACAGTGTGGTTTGGTTTGGAGTCTCTTGTCTTATTGTGAATGGTTTGACTTCTGATGGTTATGTTCTTTCTACTTATATGAGTGTTTAGAAAGGAAAATGAAGTGCTGATGTTACCAATTCAAGTGCTGAAACATTAAAATCAGTGGTCTTTTAGGGATTACTGTGATATTGCATTGTGTTATAATATCTTTTTATTTTAATCTCGATGTACATTGAAGAGAGAGCCAACTGCTTAGTAAGATGTAAAGTTAATTGATAAATTCACTAGCAACAAAAGTGCAGTAATGATTAACAGCTACTCTATTCAATCCTGAATGTTTTCCTTTCTTTTCTGTCGAATTAATAGGTGATGAAAGTTATAACACTGCTGAAATATTAGATATTATGATTCACGTCCTAGTTGGATTGGTTTTAAACTTTAAACATTTTCCCCATAAGGTAATAATAATGATTTAATGGCTTCTGGACTTCACTCGTTCTTGAGTTGTTCTATCTTAATGAAATATCTCCCCGTTCTGCTGAACTAGGAGGTAAAAAAAAAAATTTATATATGAGTGCTTTGTTTCCTTGCAGACCTGAAGTGCAGAATCTAGGCAGTTAGGTTCCAAAAATGTGAATAACAGAAGTCCTCTAGGTCCATTGAAACAATATTAAACTGCAGTTTATTACGACAAAGACATCCAGACTTCTGTATGAAGCATTTGAACCCTATTAGAAAACCATCAGATGTGTCTATAATCAGTCAGGGGATACTCAACTGTAGTATTTACCTTACACTTACTAAATATTACAAACCACCAAAAACTCAGTGGCCTGTAATGGTTTCCAAGATTTTTCCAACATTGAAATTATGTTAACATAAAATAATTTCATTGCTACAAATGCTAATATCTGCTATTTAAACAACCGGTGGCTTTTACAGTGCTACAAGAAAAATCTCTCCAAAATGTAGCAATATAATGAACGGCGTCTGGACCATTTCATGACATTGGATAGTTATCTGGTTAGTAAGTTCAAGAAGTCACACAGTTATGCTGAAATGCACATATATTTGATATGACTGACCATTAGTTGTGTATTGTGAATATTTTCTCTTTAAATACTTCAATAATCATTCCAGTGGTGCAGAGTCAGTTTACTTGATACCAATTCTGTTGAATGGAACACAATTGCTAAATCTTAAATGATTCATATTGTAACCATTTTTACACTCTTATTGCAGTGGGGTATGGGAAGCATAACATGGAGGTCTGTGAGGTTTTTTTTTTTTTTTAGTGGTGTCACAACCCATTATTATCGAAGTTATTATATTTATCATGTAGGTGTTAGTTATTAGCTGAATTGATCAGTCACTTGAATTTCCAGTTGAATGAGTTTAATTCAAACCCTAATAACTCAAAAACAAGTATGAATACTACTGTATAGCATAAATATTATAGTACTATATTATAAATAGTAAAAAAATAAATATAATACTGTAAATAATGTGTTCAGGAATAAAAAGCTGTATGATGGAGTTGCTGGAATTTATTTTACAGTTCAGAGTCCCTATCTCCAAAAAGTTGAGAATTTCTGCTTTATTGTTATTAAGTAAAGACAAGATAGTTGGGACTGTGAGCTTGAAAATAGCTTCTTTTTTTTTTTAAATCTTATTTCATTTATTAATTTTTTGGCAGACACTAAACACTTCTCTGGGTCATGGTATTAATGATCATATTTAGTTGTAAGTTAAATTATTTACCTGTCATTACATATTTGTGGAATAATTTATGTGGAATATTTATGGACCTCTACAATTCCTATTCAAACAGCACCATTTTTTTTTAATGTCTAAATGATTTGTGCATTGGGTCTAAACATCTAAGTAGCTCTTGATCTCGAAGAGGTCTGCTGCTAGTTGGTTAATTTTATTGACTCAAAGCAAATTTGTTCTCAAAAAGCGTGTGCTGTCTCCACAAACAAACTTTCAACACAAAAATATATACATTTAGAAGACGTAATGAACTGTTTGTGTACAATTTATATTCAGTTTAGTTTAAATTATCTTTAAACAATATCAATAATAACAAACACTGTACATTTTTTCTCATTTGTTGAAGAGATAAAAGTGTGAAATAATCCAGAGGCATATTATTTATTTAGTTATTTACTTACTTAGCTACTTGTCTATTTTTCTTAGACTATAATGAGGAACCATTCACAGTATAACTACATGTTTCTACCACAAGCACTGACTATAGGTTATACTATATAAGTTTTTGCAGTGGAGACCTGTCTTGTTGATCATTAGTCATCTGACTGGAGATAACACAGGACTTCCTCATTGAGAGACTCTGGATGTCAGTGAGCATGTGCAGTGTCATAGAGAAAGTAAAACTGAATGGTGACTTGTTTTATCGGGTTGGAAATGAAATAAATGTATTCTGTTTATTAAAATCATGGCTGTAAACGAAAATGCTCTCTGGAAAATGCTGGCTAAGGTATTTAATGTTGTGTTCGTGAAACTCTTTCGAAGTGTGTTCCTGTTATTATTTTCCATTTGTTAAAACTGAAAGGTTTCTTTTTCTTGTTTAGAGTTATAAATACAGAGACCTGACCATTAGGGATGTCACTAATGTGACAAATCAGTACAAGGACCTGAAGACTGTGATGGACATTTATGGTAAGTTTAAGATACTGATTAGTAGTTTTAAGTAAGATTAGGCTAGTTATGGCGGTGAGAAACTATGTAAACTATGAGACAGGTTATATTTAACCCTTGTGCGTCATTAAAAAAGTTACACATATAGTTACACATATCCATAGAGGACAAAAATGTCCATGTCCAAAAACTGTCATAGAAATATTCTATATTAATTTTATGCTCCACTTTTACTGATGTCGGTTTCTTTTACCAGCATCAGTTCTAATCATAATTACCAAACATTCATTTATTTTCAGAATTGTGATCCTTTAAATGCTGGTTTGTTTATATAATGCCACAGATGTTATTTTATGAAAAAAATATATATATAAATGCTAAGCAGAATTATTTTTTCATTATTGCAGTCTTTGATATGTCAATGATTAACAACAACATTAATTTTGATGCATTCATATTTTTATGCAGTGTCAGATTTTAAAAAAAAAAAAAAATTGATTTCCAGTACACTATAATTTATTTCTTTCAAACGGTTCACACACAAAATTTTCAGTACACACATACAATTCTGATTTCCATACATACACACACAATTATACTGTAGCTGCATCATATATATATTTTTTTATATATATATATACACACACTGCATGTCAAATTATGTCATTATTTAATACACTATTAAACTACATTGTATTTTAAAACCAATTTTTTTCTAGAAAAAAAAGACGTTTCTAGAAGATCTGCATTTAATTCATGAGTGGAATGATATTCCAGCAAACTTTTCTGTTAGTCTTCCTCTGAACAGTGACTTCAGTGTGAAATAAATATAAATGTAAATATAATTTTTTGTAACATCATCAAAAGACAGAATTTTTGCTTTTATGTAAGCATATTTATGCATGTTTAATTAGCCAAAGCCTCGTTTGCATAAAAAAATGATTTCTTTTTTAAAACGTTACAAAAAATAGAAATAGAAAAATCCTTTGGCAAAGGTTGATTCACCTATAGTGACATGCCTTAAAAGAATTTACAGCATTAGGTAAAAGCAGATGTACAGTACATATTTATTTTTGGTTGTGGCTGATTTCTTTTCTGTCTTACAACACAACTTTTCACAGTGTTCAACGATGGCAACAACAGAGAGTTACTGAGTCTTACAGGAACTGTACCAGTGAACTTTAAAGGTGAGGAAAACAAGAACGTACACATGACCTGATGGTTACATGAGCCCCTACAGTCATTTAATAAATCATTGTCATGTTAAATGAACACGTAGAGGTCTGTGTCCACTTAAGCCCATATATATATATATATATATATATATATATATATATATATATATATATATATATCCATTTAAAAGTGGCTGATTTTGATGCGAGTGTACAATGCATAACTAGTTGGATTTGATTTATTTTACAATCCAATTCACTGGCACATTTTATATGTGAAAGCGTATGATGTGTACTGGCTTGCATGCGAACATACCGCATATCTTGTCTTAACGCGCACTGTCATCACATTACTGAGAGCTTGAAAATGGAATAAGTGGGTTCTATGCAACTATGGAAAGTCATGGGTTCTGTTGTAGTCGTTGGTGAATGTTTGGCTTGGCACTTTTTCTTCACCTTTGCTTGTTTTCATTTTTTAGGAACTGTATACAACATTCCCATTTGCCTGTGGCTGCTAGACACCTATCCATACAATCCTCCCATCTGCTTTGTCAAGCCCACCAGTGCCATGATGATCAAAACAGGGAAACATGTCGATGCCAATGGAAAAATCTACCTCCCGTATTTGCATGAATGGAAATATGTAAGTTGGTTAATTTTACACATAGGCAAGTTTTTTTTAAACTTTCTTTCATGCTTTACCAAGGTGATATGATTCCATTGTCATTTTAAAGGATCCACTTTTCATGCAGGAGTTAATTATCTTTTTTTATTTTATTTTTTTGTTGTTTTTCTGTTGGTTTAGCTGGAGTCAGATTTGTTTGGGCTGATCCAGGTGATGATTGTGGTTTTTGGAGAAGAGCCACCAGTTTTTGCCAGGCCCACCACACAGACGGCTTATCCAGGATTCCAAGCTGCTGGTCCACCTAACGGTGTGTTGAGATTTTTACTGTTGATTTGAAGCAGGTAAGGCTCATACAGGCAGTTTAAAACTCTTTTAAAATTCTGTTGTTTGCTTTTTTTCATTTTCCTTTATTTTATAAGCAGGGCAGTGTTTTCTGATCTAATTTGTGTATTGCAATAGATTTCTGGACATGTTTGAGTTTTTTTCTCCCATTTAACATGTTACTTACTATTAGAGGGCCAAGCACCCTATTGTTATTATACCTTTTCTTATTAGGGGACCAAAGACCGAAGGTGCATAGGCACCCTATTCTTACCTTCTTCTGGCTAGGCAGCCCATAGTACCATCTGGTAAAAAGCACACTGATTGGGGAGGGTCTAAGCTGCATTCTGACCAAATCTGGGCCAAGTGCTGCCAATACCGCTACGATCAGGTCAAATTTGGGCCTAAATTGGAAGTATGTTTTTGGTCATAACTTTGGAACCATGTCAAAAGCCAGGCATCCCTGGATTCCCTGGGTCGAGACAAGTTCAATGCACCCTATGGTAGTTAGTCAAAAAATATATATTTTTTCGCTACTCCTACTAACTTGTCTAATCATCACCAGATTTGGCACACATCATCGTCAGAGTAAAATAAATATTGAATACTCTTATATGTTGAATGTTGAATGTAAATTGTTTGTACAAAAGTAACAATGGCATGCTTAAAAATTATTACATCTAACTGCCATTTCTGCTACCCCTTCTCCAAATTTTGTCCAGTCTTCACCAAATTTGGCTCACATCATCCTGAGACCTATCTGAACAAACTTATTAAAAAGGAATATTGATATTCAAAACTGCTCTTCTGTAAGGGACTGGCAAATGCGTGAAGCTACAAATCATTCTTGAATCTCTTTGCCTGTAGCTATGGCTCAAAACAGCTCCGATATCCAGGTTAAAAAGACATCGGGGCTTCAGGAGACAGAACCGACGTTTCAGCCAGAAGAGGGACATGAGAACCACGAGTACACAGTGGCAGAGGTCAAAAAGCTTGGGCCAGGACAAACTGTAAGGACAAAACACACATTTGTGAGAGTTGAAAAGCAACATGTGTAATTCAGAGTTCATGTTGTTTTGGAAGTTGCCATGGTGCTGTGTACACATAATTTTATTTATTTATTTATTTATTAATTATTGTAACATATATGCCTGCTTCAGGTGGAAGTTGTGAATCTGAAAGTCACCCATGTCAAGCCCACTGTTGCTGTCTTTGTCAGAGGTGTGGAGATGGACCTGTGCAAGGTGTATGGGAGCGATCAGACTGGGAGCATAAAGGTTAATCTGTGGAATGATGCAATTCTCTCAGTCAAAGCTGGATGCAGCTACCGCCTGACCAATCTAGAAACAAGGAAGAAGAATGGTAAAGTGTTGGTGACCACCACAAAAAACACGGTCATTACTGAGATCACTGATATGAGAGTGGTGCATGCAGATTATAGGGATGAAATGTCAGATGAGGAGGGTTCGTTGGTTACCATTGACACACGTGTTACCGGCATAAAAATTGTGCAAACGTGGATGTGTGCTATGTGCAATAAGCCACAGGCGACTTTCGATAGGATGTCCACCATTCACAGATGTGAACATTGCAAAATGATGCAAAAGACATCAGTATTCAGGTGTGCCAGTAGAGGCACTCTGTGCCTTGGAGATGGTAGTAAAGCATCCATCTCAAACACTGTTCTGTCCACTTACCTTAAGAGGGAGAACATAATGCATCTGAGTCTGGATGCAGAAAAAATAGAAGAGCATTTTTTAGTTGTGGAGCAGTTTCAGATTACAATGGCAGATCAGTGTGTTGTGGATTTAAAGCCTTTAGGCTCTCCTTCTTGCAGTGGTGCTGGGGATCTACACAGTGCTGAAGATCCTGTGTCTCAGTGTAAGTAACGCCACTAGACCAAGTTCCACTTCCTGGTCGAGATCAGACGAATTGGTGGATAAAAGTGTAACAGGTGGTGGTGACAGATCTGTTTGATGATGTGTTGTTTTCACAAGTGTTTGTAATCTGTGGTTATGTCGGTCATTGTTGTAGTTTTGCCTATCATTTTGTTCATATTGTATATTTGTTCAGTTTTCTCTTCTACTTTTACTAATGTTTTTTCTTTCTTTCTTTTTTACACTGTTAAAACATTTTAAGCTACCTGTATGAATTCTAACCAGTCTTGAACTTTTTTTTTCCATCTTGTGCAAATAAAAATGCAACTTTAGATTAATCGCTGTCACATATGTGTTGTTTTTTATGTAATATGTTGCATAACTAGAATGGCAAATGAAAGCAGTAGACATTTTGTCATTCATGAGTTTTCTTTTTTTTTAAAAAAAAAAAAATACTGTTTTTAAGTAGTTTTAAAGAAGGGTGCATGTTTATGTAATTTTCAAATGCTGGTTTAAAAATAAGTTTCAGACAATAATAATGCCATTCCAGGAGGCTTAATGCAATGTAAAATAGCACTTTTTAAAAGAGATTTAATTTTCATTAATCTTGTCAATTGGCAAAGGCAAGCATGGGTTACTGCGATCAAGTCCAGTTTCAACACAGGAAGGGACCTGAGGCACATGACGTACGCATCAACAGTGTGATGGTCAGGAGCAGAACCGAGAGAAAGAATAAATAAATAAAAAGTCATTAAAATATATTAAATCATTCACAGACACTAATATTAGTCCCAATTGAGCTCCACATCTCCACATCAACATCATAAAAGTTCTTATTGCTTTTAAGTTTCTGACTCTGCAGTAGACACAAAATAACATTTAAGCTCACATTTGAAGACCAAAAAGAAAGGTTTGCACTTTGAGACTTTACATTTATGAATATGGTACTTTGCTAATATATGAGATTTAATATTTATAATTATATATATGAGATTTATGAAGAAAAATGTACCATTTCTTCTTTCATATTCCAGATAAACAAAAATAACATTTCTATAAGTAAAACGAAAATTGGGGTTCACATAACCCTGAATGAATTCAAGAATATCATACCAGAATTTAGCAGTGTGGGTACAGCACCATAACAAATGGAAGTAAACCAGTAAATTACTGTTTTGTCACACTCTCTCTCTCTCTCTCTCTCTCTCTCTCTCTCTCTCTATATATATATATATATATATATATATATATATATATATATGCACAACTTTGTTTTGAATTTCTACACTAAAGATTTTATATAATATTTATATAATATTAAATATATAGCTTAATATACTCTCTTATAAGCAAGTTGTAACAATAAGCAGGACCCATTTAAAGTGTTGAAAAATTTGTTTTTTTGCTTGAGTCAAGAAGATGGTTTGCCAAAAGCACTCGATAACAAATAAGAGACACGACTTTATACACAGACTCTCTTCATATGAGTCATTTATTTTTTCATTTGTTGATAGGTTTTGATTGATACCCTTGCAACATGGTACATTATGTAATATAATATATGTAAATAAGGGTAACTTTACCAGTTGTTCATAGACAGAAAGTGTTGTACCAGTTTGAATTATTATAAAGACAACCAGTATAGATACTGCACGTGAACATCTATTTTCCTCTCGCAGTTGTAGTTTACCACATGCATCTTTCTGTGCACTCAAAATATGTTCTTCCATGTGCAGAAATCTGGCACAAAAATAACACCATACGTTACATACAGGAAGTGTACTTACAATAAACAGTAGATTTTCAAACAATCAACCATACATTCAAAAGTAATTGGATTAAGAACTTGTATTTCTATTAATGACTTACCCTGGTTCTGGACCTAATCTGGTGACCTTAAATTATTATTGTCTTGTCATCTTAAATGTTGTAAACTACATATCAACTTCTCAGATTTTCATAAACAATCTCTTGATTCATGGAAGATTGCATGCAAACATAATTTTAATATTACAGATAGGTGCAACGATTTCCATAATAGACTTTATTAAGTTTGCCAAAAGTATCCTGTCAGTTTAAAATCTTAAATTGGAGCACAACTATGTTATGTTATTTTGTCTAATCACATTCTCATACATTCAGTTAATGGTGTTAATATTCTAGACAAGAAATGTAATAATCTGTTCATTAGATATGCTCTTCTTTCAGATCAAGTGAATTTAACTAGAGTACACTCTAAATGGAGTATTTGTTATCCGAACTCTAATATAAGTAATTTATGGTGTTCTCCTCACAAACTTCTTATCACAAATAAAATTACTCTTACAATAATTTCTTAAGCTGTTACTTTGAGCGTGAATCTCCTTTGTGCAGTAGAAAACAGTAGAAACAGTTTTGCATTTGTATTATCATGGTCTCTACTCTAAATCTTTTTGTATTCCATATTATTATTATTTTTTTTATGTTTTAACAAATTGGTACAGATTACAGGAACTATGATTTTTCTTTCAGATATTCATTCAAATGATGTTATTTTTACTACACTTTATTATTACTTTGTCTTCTGGGTAAATTTCATCTTCACAAAAACAGAGCAATACAATCTAATTATAAAATGTTTTCTGCTGATGTAAAATACATTTTTGCCTCATTTGAGAATATGTATAAACCTCTGAACAACAAAACATCTAAAACATATAATATTCTTAAGACTGTCATAATAATAAAAATGTGTTCAGGTATTGCTAATTAATGTTTTGTGGTTAACTGTTTTATGTATATTGTGCCTTATGTTCCTATTATTGTTGTACATTGTAAATGGTTATCACTTTATATAACAACAACAACAACAATAATAATAATAATAATAATAATAATAATAATAATAATAATAATAATAATAATAAGGCTCGTCTTGTTGATCATTAGTCAGCTGACCGGAAATAACGCAGGACTTCCGCGTTGAGTCTCGCTGGATGTCAGTGAGCATGCGCGACGTCATAGCGGAAGTAAAGTAAACTGGTTATCACCATAAAATTGGTGACTTGTTTCGTCGGCTTGGAAGTTGAAATACATTAATTATCTGTTTATTCAAATTATGGCTGTAAACGAAAATGCTCTTCGGAAAATGCTGGCTAAGGTATTTAACGTCGTGTTCGTGAAACTCTTTCGAAGTGTGTTCCTGTTATTATTTTCCATTTGTTAAAACTGAAAGGTTTCTTTTTCTTGTTTAGAGTTATAAATACAGAGACCTGACCATTAGGGATGTCACTAATGTGACAAATCAGTACAAGGACCTGAAGACTGTGATGGACATTTATGGTAAGTTTAAACTATTGATTAGTAGTTTTAAGTAAAATTGGTGTATAGCGTTGAGAATGTAAACAACGATGACATCAGTTAAGGCAAGACACTACAAGTCAGGGGTTTATTTTATTTTATTTTTTAGATTTGATAAACTGCATATGTAACACGTCTTCTCTTAAACTATCAAAACTCAATAGAAAAAAATGTTTATTTCAATGTTTATGTCCACTCACGACTTATTATCTGAAACTTGGCAATATCGATTAATAATTTAAGCTCCGCCCACTCGCGCTATTCACATCATATATCCCTGCCTATATATATAAATAATTTGCAGCATGCGGTAAAACCAGATGTATATAACATGTTTATATGTAATATATTTCTTTTGGTTGTGACTGATTTCTTAACTTTTCTGTCTTACAACACAACTTTTCACAGTGTTCAACGATGGCAACAACAGAGAGTTACTAAGTCTTACAGGAACTGTACCAGTGAACTTTAAAGGTGAGGAAAACAAGAACGTACACATGACCTGATGGTTACATGAGCTCCTTCAGTCATTTAATAAATCATTGTCATGTTAAATGAAAACGTACAAGATATAATTAAGTGTAATTTGTGTCCATTTAAAACCATATACAGTATACCCAACAGCGTCTGATTTTGATAAGAAGGTACAATGCATCAGGGCACTATTGCTAACGGGCTTACGCCACACACTAACTTATCTATCTATCAATCTATGCATTTATTAATTTATTAATTTGCCTTGGAGATCTTGATAGATTTGTTGTGTGTAGATGGACTTTTAAGGATGTACCAGTCTGATCCTGAGTGTCAGTATCAGGGCCAATACTGGATCATTAACTAGTTGGATTTGATTTATTTTACAATCCAATTCACTGACACATTTTATGTATGAATGTGTGTGATATGTACTGACTTGCATGTGGTCATACAGCATATGTTGTGCATCCCAGTCAGTTTAATCACCGTTCTAAATTAATGCGTTGGGTATAAACGGTTGTAACCATTGTAACATACAGTTACCGTTGCATACAGTAGTTAAACTCTGGTTATTCTCTCACTCTCTCTCTCTCGCTGTAATAGCTACTTATTATAATTCTTTCAAATAAATGTAATCCCATTTCACTACAACTTTATCTCTGTGTTCGATTTACAGCAGGCAGAATTATAGTTCGAATGACCTGTATATAAAACAAGAAATGATAATAAACCATTATTTTTATCCTTTCAGTCAAATTTTGCACTGCAAACATCAACGACAGTTTTAAACAGAATGGTATAAACAGAATAATCCATGGCCAGGTGTCCGTTACGCAATCTTAATGCACATCTAGAAGGAGAAGCAGAAGCCTTTATTTGTCACATATGCATCACTGTGCTGTAATATATATCAAAGCTTGTTGGGGTCAGAGTACAGGGTCAGCCATGATAAGGCAGAGAGGGTTAAGTGCTTTCCTCAAGGGCCCAACAGTTGAAGCTGGGCTGAATGCCTGACCTTCTGATCAGTAACCCAGACCCTTAACCATTGAACCACCACTAGCTGTGGATTATCCATTACTTAAAGCGTTCTTTCATCACAATACTAAAAGATGTGGTAGAGTATTGAAAATGGAAAAAGGGGTTTCTATGCAACTATGGAAAGTCATGGGTTCTGTTGTAGTCGTTGGTGAATGTTTGGCTTGGCACTTTTTCTTCACATTTGCTTGTTTTCATTTTTTAGGAACTGTATACAACATTCCCATTTGCCTGTGGCTGCTAGACACCTATCCATACAATCCTCCCATCTGCTTTGTCAAGCCCACCAGTGCCATGATGATCAAAACAGGGAAACATGTCGATGCCAATGGAAAAATCTACCTCCCGTATTTGCATGAATGGAAACATGTAAGTTGGTTAATTTTACACATAGGCAATTTTTTTGTAACTTTCTTTCATGCTTTACCAAGGTGATATACCTTGGTATAACAAAATCTAAAAACTTTCCAGAAGTGATGAGAGCAGTAAAAAAATCAAAATTATGCTCTGATAAGTAGTATATTAAAATATTTGTGGGAAGTGATGCATTGTCATTTGTCAGGATCCACTTTTCATGCATAATATTTCCAAAAAATTTTTTTGTTTTTCTGTTGGTTTAGCCGGAGTCAGATTTGTTTGGGCTGATCCAGGTGATGATTGTGGTTTTTGGAGAAGAGCCACCAGTTTTTGCCAGGCCCACCACACAGACCGCTTATCCAGGATTCCAAGCTGCTGGTCCACCTAACAGTGTGTTGAGATTTTTACTGAACATCATATTATTATTACTATTGTTATCAGGGGTTTTTTCAGCATTTGGTGTTTGGCTCTTTTGGTCATCAAAAATTTGTGATGCAGATTAGTGCTTCTTAAGTGTTTTTTTTTTTTCACTGAAAAAGTCATCTAACTGTTGTGTTGTTCGGATGTTTTTATTTTTATTGTAGCTTCCTACCTGCCAAACACACCAAATACTCCATTTGGCCAGAGTTACTCTCCTAACCCAGGGTAAAAAAAACTCTTTAAAGTTTGTTTCTTGTGCTTATATGATTAAATCTGATTGAAAGGTCTACAACCTTCTTCTTAATGTTTCTTTTAGAGGGTTTCAAGGTTATCCCTACCCTGCTGCCACTTCTGGATACCCAGCCACATCTGGAACACCACACTATACTCCCACCACAGCTGGAGGTAAGTTATACAAACCCTGAGCGTACTTTTGCATGCCGTCCAACCTTCAGAAATGACAGCTGGCAAAATTAACTCGTTTACATGTCCCAGGTCCCAGTCGTGATGCCACCATTGGTGAGGACACAATCCGAGCATCTCTGGTGTCTGCAGTGAGCGATAAGCTGCGCTGGCGGATGAAGGAGGAGATGGACCGATCTCAGGCTGAACTGGATGCTCTCAAGAGGACCGAGGAGGACCTGAAAAAGGGACACCAGAAGCTGGAGGAGATGGTGTCCAAACTGGACCAAGAGATAGTATGTCCTTTTCTGTAGTGCGCATATAAAATAGGCACACCTGAATATATTCATGCATTTTCCAATCAGCCAAGCATGTGACAGCAGCACAATGCAAATGCATAAAGTCATGCAGACACAGATTCAGTTAATGTTCACATTCTCAGAGTCAATGCATTCTCAGTGACGTTGACCATGGCAGGTTTGTATGATGGGCTGGTTTGAGTGTTTAAGAAACTGCTGATCTGAGATTTCTACACACAACAGTGCCTATAGTTTACACAGAACGGTGCAAAACAAAAAACATCCACTTAGAGGCAGTTCTGCAGACAGAAATGACTTGTTGATGAGCGAGGTCTGAAGAGAATGGCTAGAGTGGTTCTAGCTGACAGAAAGGCTAATGTAACTCAGATCAGCACTTTTCTGGTGAGCAGAAAACTATTCCAGAATGAAACTATTCCAGAACTATTCCAAAACAAGACATCAGATCTTCAGATGGATGGGCTACAAGAGCAAAGACCACATCAGGCTCCAGTCCTGTCAGCTACGTACAGGAATTTGATGCTACATTGGGCACAGACTTACTTAAACTGGATGGTTGAAACAACTGTCGCCTAGTCTTTTTCCAAACTTCAGCTGCTCAGTTTTGGTGAGCCTGTATTTGCATGATTTTATTCATTGTGCTGCTGCCACATAATCGGATAATTGCATGAACGTACAGGGGTACAGGCATTTCTATAAAGCTGTAAAATGAATGGTTGTAGACATAATGCAGCTCTATTACTAGATTATTTTCTCTTTAATGGTTTAGGATTTATACTCTTGTGATCTAGCTGTATTGGAGAATAGTCTTATTTTCTCTTACTTGTCCAGGCTGATGTGGACAGAAACGTAGAACTGCTGAAGAAGAAGGATGAGGAGCTCACAGCTGCTCTGGACAAAATGGAGCAGCAATCAGAGAATAGTGATATCGATGAACTCCTCGTACCCACAGCGCCGCTATACCGCCAAATTCTGAACCTGTATGCTGAAGAGAACGCTATCGAAGACACTATCTTCTATCTGGGTGAGGCTCTACGCAGAGACATCATCGACTTGGACGTCTTCCTCAAGGTCAGTCCTTCTGCTGTCATCTCCCCTTTTAATGTTTCTTTATGTTGATAGTCTTTGCAGAGGTCAGACTTTTGGTTGAAGTCCAGTAGTGTTAGTCTAGTAGTTACTTTGAAGATCGTCGAACATCCACAAGACAAGTTAGTTCCTTTAATTACTTATTTTATAGTCGTTCCTTCACCTCACCACCTTCTCTTTTTTTCCTCTGCAAAGTCCTGAAGACTCCCATGAGCAAATAGTTACTGACTGGAGACTCCTTCCATAAATCTCCTTACAATAAGCTTTGCCAAAGCAACCATTAGACATTTTCCTTTGTTCAGTAACATCACATTTTTTAATCAATTCATATGTGGAACATAAGAGTTACTGTGAATGAGCTATTACTGTGTAGAAACTATAACGATATTAGAACAAGTACCTTAAGTAAACCTGCGATTTGCATTGTAGCCAGAATTCCCATTAGAGCTGCTGTTATAAAAAATAAATTAATTAATCAACACTTTTTGACCAATCAGATTTGAGAATTCAGCAACATCATATTATAGTATTTATATTACAGTGTGTTTAAATTCTCAAAACTGATTGGATGTGCATTATTTTCATATAACCGCATGACTTGGACAGCAGTTCTGACTGTAACATGAATGATAGGTTTATATTAATGTGCTTTCTTCTGATATGTTATTGTTGCTATAGTAACAGCTCATTCACAGGGATAAAGAAAAACATTTTGTTCTTTAAGTTTTTTGTTAGGAGTCTTGGGCGTCAGAGCTTGGTAACAATCTAACTTCGGTTACAAAGTTTGCAAGCATGGGAAAGTCTTCAGGACAGAGCTTCTTGGGAAAATGACAACGACTGATTATCTTGATTTATTGTTAATAAATTGTTAAAATGTGCAAAGTGGATTTTTAATAAACAAAACTTTGTAATCGTTTTCAAATTGCTGTAGTACAAGTGTAATAACACGCTCCAGACCATGCAGTTATATGTAAATAGTCCACTTCGGGCAGGTAACAGTAACTCCGCTTCACATCGTTCTGGATCACACGCGTGTGGATTATTTTCATATAACTGCAGGTATGGTGTGTGTTATTCTTTATATACAGTACTGTGCAAAAGTCTAAGGAACATGCAAAGATGCCTTCAAAATAATTCAAATGAAATGTTTCTACATTATTTCTTTTGTGTGGTTTTATTTTAAGGAAATTAGCTGGTAAGTTTTCCTAAGCAGCCACAGTTCTTCTGGAGATTTTAACTGTCGCACTTGCTTCTTATTTTTGTAGCAAAACCCAACAGCCTTCATTATGTTTAGTTGTTTTAGTTTAGTTTTTTTTTTTTAGTTTTTGTTTTTGTTTTTTGTCTGAAAAGTGGTCTCTTACATAATATTCTTCTTTCTTTACTGACATACAAACATTTAAGTTTGTGCTGGGAAACTAATGTTTGGAAATCTAAAATGTTTTTGTACTGACTCCTTAATATAGAAGTCATAAAATAAAAATGTACAGCAAAGTTTGAAGTAAACAAAAAAATAATAACGATAATAAAAAAATCAGGTGCCTAAGATCTCTGCACAGCACTGTATGCCACCGCAATATACAATCAAACAGACAGTTAAACCATAGCATGGGAGGTTTGTGGTTGGGGTTCACCAAAGTCAATAAACACACCAGAGTCAATGTTATGCAATTAGATATCAAATTTGAGCTAAATTATTTAGTTTATTTTTATTTATTCGAGGAGGCCAAAAATTATGATAATGATTAAAACAGTGAATTGTTCCACACTAATATTGATGGTCTCCTTTATTTCTGTTTTAAATCATTTGTCTTCGTTGTCCACAATGTGTACATATTCATCTTTTACAAATTGTTCAGGATAATATTAGAAGTGTGATTGTCTTGACTTACTGATAAACTATACAAAATAGCTTACATATTAAGTGTGTGTATATATGTGTATATACAGTATCTCACAAAAGTGAGTACACCCCTCACATTTTTGTAAATATTTGATTATATCTTTTCATGTGACAACACTATAGAAATGACACTTAGCTACAATGTAAAGTAGTGAGTGTACAGCTTGTGTAACAGTGTAAATTTGCTGTCCCCCCAAAATAACTCAACACACAGCCATTAATGTCTAAACCGCTGGCAACAAAACTGAGTACACCCCTAAGTGAAAATGTCTAAATTAGGCCCAATTAGCCATTTTCCCTCCCCGGTGTCATGTGACTTGTTAGTGTTACAAGGTCTCAGGTGTGAATGGGAAGCAGGTGTGTTAAATTTGGTGTCATCGCTCTCACACTCCCTCATACTGGTCACTGGAAGTTCAACATGGCACCTCATGGCAAAGAACTCTCTGAGGATCTGAAAAAAAGAATGGTTGCTCTACATAAAGATGGCCTAGGCTATAAGAAGATTGCCAAGACCCTGACACTGAGCTGCAGCACGGTGGGCAAGACCATACAGCGGTTTAAGAGGACAGGTTCCACTCAGAACAGGCCTCGCCATGGTCCACCAAAGAAGTTGAGTGCACGTGCTCAGCGTCATATCCAGAGGTTGTCTTTGGGGAAATAGACGTATGAGTGCTGCCAGCATTGCTGCAGAGGTTGAAGGGGGGGGGTCAGCCTGTCAGTGCTCAGACCGTACGCCACACACTGCATCAAATTGGTATGCATGGCTGTCCTCTTCTAAGATGATGCACAAGAAAGGATGCAAACAATTTGCTGAAGACAAGCAGACTAAGGACATTACTGGAACCATGTACTGTGGTCTGATGAGACAAAGATAAACTTATTTGGTTCAGATGGTGTCAAGCGTGTGTGGGGCAACCAGGTGAGGAGTACAAAGACAAGTGTGTCTTGCCTACAGTCAAGCATGGTGGTGGGAGTGTCATGGTCTGGGGCTGCATGAGTGCTGCCGGCACTCGGGAGCTACAGTTCATTGAGGGAACCATGAATGTTAACATGTATTGTGACATACCAAACCCTATTGAGCATCTGTGGGGCATCCTCAAACGGAAGGTGGAGGAGCACAAGGTCTCTAACATCCACCAGCTCGTCGTCATGGAGAAGTGGAAGAGGACTCCAGTGGCAACCTGTGAAGCTCTGGTGAACTCCATGCCCAAGAGGGTTAAGGCAGTGCTGGAAAATAATGGTGGCCACACAAAATATTGACACTTTAGGCCCAATTTGGACATTTTCACTTAGGGGTGTACTCACTTTTGTTGCCAGTGGTTTAGACATTAATGGCTGTGTGTTGAGTTATTTTGAGGGGACAGCAAATTTACACTGTTACACAAGCTGTACACTCACTACTTTACATTGTAGCAAAGTGTCATTTCTTCAGTGTTGTCACATGAAAAGATATAATCAAATATTTACAAAAATGCGAGGGGTGTACTCACTTTTGTGAGATACTGTGTGTGTGTGTGTGTGTATATGTATGTATGTATATAATATAATACAATATAATATAATATAATATAATATAATATTAAATGTGTGTGTATATATCTGTGTGTGTGTATGTGTGTGCGTGTGTGTATGTGTGTGTGCTGTATTTATATTGTAGCATGTGAGACTTCTCTCACGGAAGCAGTTCCAGTTGCGTGCTTTGATGCAGAAAGCCAGAAAAACTGCAGGCCTCAGCGACCTCTACTGACCAACTCAAAGCTCAACACTTCTCTCCTTTTTCTCTCTTCTATTCTCTTTCTGTTCTATCTAACCCTGCAGCCAGTGCATTAAAAACACTTGAACTACAAACAAGTACCAGGTTTCACTTTATATAACAATCAAATATCAGCACACAGATTAGTATAGTGATGTTATTTTGTAGCATCAATCATGTCCGGACATTGATTTGAAGAGTAAAGTTTACACACACACAAACACACATTTTATTTGACCTACCACTAGAATCTTAAGGGCATGGGAATCAAGAAATGATTAACACTGATTGTGTTTATTTAAAAAAAAAAAAAAGAGAACACTTTATTATTATTATATTTTTTTGCATTACTATGTGAAGTGACCTTTCCAGATGATTTGTAGTGATAATTTTGACAATCACATGGGAGAGGGAAGGCAACTGATTGCAACTAATGTTGTTAACAAGGGTGTAGACATTTTTACCTTTTGTACTTTCTTTTTTTTTTGTCTATAACACTCAACAATCGTTTCAGACATGAATCACAGAAGATTTCCTCCTATCAGTTAAAGCACTTAAAGTTCTGATAGATTTAATAAGGCTCATGCTTAATCCATCCTTGCTATGCAAATGGAAAATATACAGTACATTCCAAATCTTGTGGGGTTTTTTTTTGGTTTTGTGTGTGTGTTATTTTATTTGCTTGAATATATTTGCACCCTTTTTGCATGATTTATGTCATGTAAACAAAATATGAAAAAGTTCATGCAAATTCTGTTGCTACCCGGGATTAATTCGGCTGTCTGATATTTACTAGTATATTTACAACATATAAATGACTCAGATCCTGTAAATGACTTCATGAGTTGCATGTTAATGACATCGCTTGAGCTTTATTATTTTATATAACTCTACACTTTGTCCTGCATTACTACTACTATTAGTATTCTTACAGTATCAATTGTAACATGAAATGATATTTTTCTCTTATTGCATTGTGTATATTATTTATGTTTGTTTTTGGGCTTTTTATTTTTGTTATATTATTATTTTTTCTATATACGTGCATACTTGAAAATAACATGAAAAGCACTCACACTTTACTCTTGTGAAGGGAATTTCCAAATTCTTATTACGTCCTTACTGTATGATGTAGTGGTCTGAAGAGATTTAATTAAACTCATGAAGCTTGTATAATTGCTGTGGTTCTTGCATCGTGCAGAACACTTTCCTCACAAATGTGATCTCAAATGCATCATTATGCATCGTTTGTGTGATTTGAAAAGAAATCATTTGGGCAGTGCGTCAGGTGAATGATGTACATATGAACATATCACAGAGACAGACCGATAATAGCTTTCAACCTTGCGGCATCGTGTCTCTCTAGTTTCTCAAACGTTTCTGTTTAAGATCGAAATCCCCGGAGGCGATGTGATGACTCGTAGACCTGTGAGTCTCAGAAATCTAGAGCTATGACACCGGCTTTACGTCTTCCCCGATGGGGGATCAGATGGTGAGGGTGGGAGGCTTTGTCCTGCTTTGAAGGGATTTATTCTTAGGGTGCATTTAATCAGGATACCGGGAGGTTCGCAAGTTCACTAGACCTTTAGCGCGTGATGCATGTGATGAAGTTGTGAAGCCCCTGGCTCTGGTATATAGTATGTCTATAGCTGTTTTTAATGCACATTTAATGTTTGTTTTTTGTTTTTTGTATTAGATAACTTAAAAAATGATTTCCTGCTTGGATGAATCATATGCATAGAGAGAATATTTTAAAGAGATCATTTTGGAAGAAACGATCTGATGGTTGTAGATCTAAAACAGACTTTATTTAGCTGAAGCTCTTTTGATGACATCATCTTGCAGAGCGTCTTCCCAATATCCTGAGCAAATGATGAAGTAAAATTAAAGTAATTATTTACAAATTATTTAAACATTTGATTGAAAATCTACAGTTTTAAAACCAGTGTGTCAGAAATCGTTCTTTAGAGCAATGCCACTGAAGAACTACTTTAAGTTCCCTGTTCATAATTAACGTTTTGTGTTACTGCCACAATAAAAATTAATGGTGTTTTTTTTTTTTTTTTTTTTTTTTCTTCCTGTGGCAGAACCAAAAGTGGTTAAAGATCTAGCACTTAACACATTATATTTGAACACTACAAGCTTGAGGGTATGGGAATCAAGAAATTATTAACACCGATTATGATCAAACTTGAATATATATGTGAAGTGACTCTTTTTCAGATAATTTATAGTGTTTTTGACCTTTTATGTTGAGGAGCAAACCAAACAATTGCAACTGCTTTGGTTAAGAAGGCTTTAAACAGTTTTGCCTTTTGTACTTCTTTGTCATTCAGCAATCTTTGAATATTTGGATTACTGGAAGCCCCCCCAACCCAACCAGTTTAAAGCGTTTTGATTTTCTAACCCATGCTTTTCTTACATTCCTCGTTACATGACCTCATATCAAAATATCAAGAATTGACATTATTCTGACAAATGTACTAATTGCATATTTGCATACAGTAATTAATTTTGGCTATTCAAACTGAAATATGCATTATGTGTTTTATTTGTATTTAAATGTTTAAAATCAATTAAAAAGATTCATTATGAAACAATCAACAACAATAAAAGCAGTAGAGCAAATCATTAGAAACATACATAGCTTAGAACATAATGAAAATTCCTGCTATCAGACTATCAGTCTTAAGCATTAACCCCGACAGCTCATAAGCATAAGCTTAGCCTAAGAGGCGGGGCTGACTATACGGGTTTCATGCCATAAAATATATTCATCCAATATCTGATTATATACTGAATATTATATATTTAGAGTGAACCTTTAACCTTCAATCTGCCATCTTGCAGGCCTTCTGTTCAAACCCCTTTCCCCCTCAACACACACGCACACACCCACATGTGGCCTCTCCCCACTCGGCCATCCAAAATTTCATTTCACAGATGACAGGCTTCGGCCTCTAATCCAGCAGCTGTGAAGGAGGGGACGACCGGCCAACTGTTTCAACTTTAATCAGCTTTTATTGCACGCAGAAGGAGGAGAAAGGCCCCCCTGCTACTCTAAGCACGACTCGGCATGGGTTTGAAGAAGCTGCTGACTCTAATTCGCTCGGAGCTGGTGGACAGGCCTGTGTCAGCAGAGCCGCTGCTGCTAATGGGCCTGTCACTGCTCATGATTTCACCTTACAACCTTCAGCAGCTTTAACACCGTGGTCTGTGTGCCATTCAGTCTGTTCATCTGTCCTTTAAACACCAAACTGCAACTGGTTGGTAGGCTGAGCAATTAATTGTAGTTTATTTCTGATGTTGGTTTCCTTAATTAATTCAAAAGAAAGGATCAAATTATTAGAGGAGGCAGGTGATATTTTCTAATGGGGTAATATTAGAGAATGATATTTATTGCCTTAACTCTTTTTCTGGATGTGTAATTTGGTGGTATATTTATTCACATACATTTACACATAAATGTATGTGTGTCATTTCAAAGATTAACACTCCATCCATTTTCCATACTGCTTTCCTACACAGGGTTGCGGGAGACTATCCCAGGTAACTCGAAGCACAAGACAGGGAACACCATGGACAAGGTCTCAACCCATTGCAGGGCACAATTGCACACCCATTCACACGGTACAGATAATTTGGAAGCACATGTCTTTAGACTGGGGGAGGAAACCAGAATATCTAGAGGCAACCCCCGAAGCACTGGGAGAACATGCAAATTCAATGCACACAGAACTGAGGTGGGAATCGAACCCCCAACCCTGGAGTTGCGAGGCAAACGTGCTAACCACTAAGCCAGATTATTTACATATGTAATTTATATAATTACACTCAATTATTGTTTTTTTTCCCATTCAATTATTTACTTTAAAGGAACGTAGGCTAATGTGAAATGTAAAAGACAAGGCTGTTTCAGTAACTGCTTTATCCGAGTCATGGTCTAGTCGATCCAGAGCAATCCTGATATAACTGGGTACAAGTATGCAGATATACTATTGATGAGACACCAGCCTATTGCAGGGTACCATATACTCACACATTCATACCTAGGGGCAATTTAGCATAGCCAATCCAGCTACTGGCATGTTTTTGGGAGGTGGGACGAAACCAGAGAACCAGAGGAATCACATGTGGGCATGGAAAACATGCAAAACTCCACATAGACAATAACCCAAGCTCAGGATCGAACTGGAGACCCAGAAGCTGTGAAGCGGCAACTGTTTCCTGTTGGTTTAAAAATCATAAAATAAATGTACAATAATGTGTATGTACAATAATGTACACTTACATGCATAAAAGTAATGAACAATAATATTAGCTAAATAACTGTAACAACTAAAAAGTAATTGCAATATTGAGGAAGAATAGTGATGATCATTTTGGCCATTACTCTTCAGCCCCACTGGTTAGTATATATTAGTATTAATGTTTTGCTATGTTTTTATTTCGATTTTTATTCAATGAAATTTGTGTTGTTTTAGACCACACATTAATCTATTATCTGCCCTGCTTGGCTTTAAAAAAAAAAAAAGAAAAGAATAATATATAAAGCAGATTACAACCCTCCTGGGTGTGCACAGAACATTGCTGTTTGGTTGGGACTGCTGTGTGTTTGATATATTGTGCTATAGCACATCAGGCTTGTAAACGCTCGACAGAAAGCTCATAAATGTAACACAAAAGGCCATAAAGGCATTTACGGGGTTTAATGTTTGGCCGTGGCCTTGTCGATTTTTACTGGCCTCTGGGTGTGAAGCCGAGAAGCCCGGTGAACGGGTTTTTCAGGTGTCGGGTGATTGGCTCTCAGAAACGAGTGACTGACGGCTGCGCAGCGCCTGTAACTCCTTCTTGTCCCCCTCAGTGACACTTTACTGACCTCAATTGAAGAAAGCTTTTTCAGGAAAACACCCAGGTCATATAGATTTGACCAGAGTGACCAATTTGTATCCCTGGCGAATCCATGTGTCTGCTCACTGCCGCTAGGGTCATTGTGTTGGAGGATTCGGCTTAACCGCCACCATATATCATCTACAGCCAAAGCCTCAGGAGTTGAAGTCACTTATAGGAAGCCAAGAACAAGTGCACTGTACAATGACAGGTTCCATTATAGTGGCAGGATGGGGATTGCTGTTTGTTCCCACGCTGAGTCAATATTGTCCCTTAAAGGAAACCTCCATCTTGAAATGCATTTAATATGTTTCTACTAAAGTATTTGTGATGTGCATAGCTATTCTGGTACTATCCATCCATCCATTTTCTGGTACTATCCATCCATCCATTTTCCATACCAGTTATCCTACACGGAACACACCCTGGACAGGGTGCCAACCTATTGCAGGGCACAATCACACACTACAGACAACTTGGATATGCCAATCAGCCTACTTGGATATGCCAATCAGCCAACAACGCATGTCTTTGGGCTCAGGAAGAAACCGGAGTATCCAGAGGAAATCCCCAAAGCATGGAGAGAACATGCAAGCATGCAAGTGCGTGGAAACCCAGGGCGTGCCATTAAGCCATCATGCCCCCGATTCTGGTACTAAAATTATGAAAATACTGGTGCTATATTTTCATTATTCCTATCAGAAGTTAGTAGTTAGAAGTTAAACGATATGTACCACCCTGACATCACAAAGGGACAGTGCTAGATCAGTTACAAAGGCATTGTCAAACATAAGGCATAACGGTCAGGCTTCACTGTTTGCTCCTAAAAACAAAAGAGCGTGAGCTCCTTTTCTCTCACACCAATTTTCAGTGACATTCCATTTCATATAATGTAGAAGCAGTGCAGAGGATTAAAAGTTCCAGAATACAATGCAGCAATACAACACAGTTGCTCTGAGTTATAGCAGAGAAATGGCACGGCTAGTTAGTGACCTTGACGGTGGTTTGAGCATGAAATGTGAAGCTTTGGAAGCTGATTTGATTGAGCAGAGTGTACAGAGGATGAAGCGAAAGAATTGCACTAAAGAACTGAAACACTGCTGCATAGCTCTCTTTAGGTACAGATGAAGCAAGGTCTAATTTACCGGCACCACTATCAACAGGTTGTATGGCATTGTGGGTAATGTAGGAAACCATGAACCGGTAGGTCATTGAAAGAAACCCAAATCTCATTACAAAATAAATCATTTGCACAACTGAACAAAATGTGTTTATCATTATGAATATCGCTATATACAAGGCGTTTCCTATAGAAGTTGTTTCCCCTTTACTGAAAGTGCATTCAGTATAAGCCACTGCCTTCGAGAATGGCTAATTAAAGATGGCAATAACAAACAAAGAACACGAAGACAGTAATGAACAGCATCCTAAAATCAAGATGGAATGATGACTGAGCGGGCGGTGTGTGCCAGAGGCCTGGAAGAAAGCTCTGTACTGCTGGATTGGGGGTAATTACGAGAGCCTGGTTAATGTAATTGCTCTGATTTGCAGGGACTAGAATTGCAACACAGCATTCTGCATTAGCCACTGTGCAATTATTCAGGCAGCGCATGCCTAATTATCCCTGCCAGCATTTTAGTCTTCTTTTGATTGCTAACAACTTGCGCCTTAGATGCTAATTGTTTGCCCGATAATCATGCATATTTAATAAGAATGAAAGACAGGACATATACTGTACACATACATTATTTTCTGACTGACCTCTAGCGCATGGAGGTATTTTATTGAAGAAGTGACAAAGAGATGGATTTTGCTTCTACGTATCAGAAAACGGACGAGACAGATTAGCGTATGAGCACTGATTACAGGATCTCAGGCTTATCCTTGTCTGCAATGTTTGGCTAAAGTCTTTCAGTGCTTCAATCATGTATGAAGTCTTGTGATTATTTTGTAGCATGGCATAAGGTGAAGAGACATGGCTGCTTGCCTCCAAAAAGCTGAGTAAACACGGCCACAGATACGGACGTTATTCAAACACAGGCTAGTCAGATTCCTGCATACAAATACTCTTCTGTTCTGTTCTGTCCTGTTCTGCGGGAGTGTTTTTATTTGACAGAACTTCACAGTTAAAATTCAGTTTAAAATCTGCTTTATCTCACTGCCACTGGAGAGAGAAACATGTCCTGAAGAGGGCAGTGGTAGAACCTCAAATGTTGCATGAAGGATGAAGCAGCAATCAGAGGAAGTGATGAGAGTCTGATAGATCTTTATGATGGGTTAACGACTGCCCCGTGCTCCCCTGGTTTAGTGAAGCCTATGACATGCTATACAGTATTACCCAAACTGCCTATTCTTCCTGTATATCATCATATCATTTCAACAGCAGTACACACACTATCAGCTGTCTGTCACCTGAGCAAATAATGATCGGGATATGCTGTAGGAGATATGCTTGGACTGCTGAACAACTGGAACACTGACTCATCTGGTCACCGAAGTGATAAACTGACAGAAAGAGAGGAAGATTAACTGGCCTCATTCTATGAGGTTTACCACAGAGCTGAGAGTGATGACTGCTCTAAAGTTATACAAGCCACATGAAAGTGTACAGCTTCCATCCATCCAACCCATTGCAGGGCCAAAATGTACAGCTTGTTCTGGGATTACAATGTACACAGAATTCCTAAAGTTACATCAACAAAATATATTCAAGTGTTTTTCAATCTAATCTACATTCACTGCAGTAATAGCATGTGTCCAATTACCAAGGATACGAATTTTGATGCAGAGTGTGGCGGATGTTTCCACTGGATTTCCTCCTGAATTGGCTAAATTAAAGTGCCCCTAGGGTGTGTGTGTGTGTGTGTGTGTGTGTGTGTGTGTGTGTGTGTGTGTGTGTGTGTGTGTGTGTGTGTGTGTGTGTGTGTGTGTGTGTGTGTGTGTGTGTGTGTGTGTGTGTGTGTGTGTGTGTGTGTTGCTCCAGCGATGGACTAGGTTATTACTAGATTATTGACTTGCAACCGATAGTGGTTAGCACGTTTGCCTTACACCTCCGGGGTTGGGGGTTTGAATCCCACCTTTGCCCTGTGTGCATGGAGTTTACATGTTCTCCATACGCATTGTGTGTTTCCAAATTCTCCATAGTGTGTGAATGTGTGTGCCTGTGATGGGTTGGTACCGTGTCCAGGGTGTGCCCCACAGCCCTGTGTAAGATAAGTGGTATGGAAAATGGATAGATTGACTTGCACCCAGCATTCCCAAGATTCACTGCAAACCTGTCTAGAATAAACTGTTAACTAAAAAAGAGCAAATGAATAATCTATATGATGCAAACTCAAACTTACAGTCATGATCAAGGTCTCAGGATGAAACTAGCATTGATCAAATATTAATGCAAATGTTATACTAAAATATATATCAGTCTGTAGACGAGTTTTTTGTGATTGTTGAGGCCAAAAATGCTTGATTTTGCTGTGGAGTTTTCAAAATTTGCGATGCAATCCATCCATCCATCCATCTTCTATACCACTTATCCTTCAGGGTCACAGGGAACCTGGAGCCTACCCCAGGGAGCATGGGACACAAGGCAGGGTACACCCTGGACGGGGTGCCAGTCCATCGCAGGGCACACTCACATACACATTCACACACCCATTCATACACTACAGACACGTTAGATATGCCAATCAGCCTACCATGCATGTCTTTGGACTGGGGAGGAAACCAGAGAACCCAGAGGAAACCCCCACAGCACTAAGCCACCGTGCGCCCTGCGATGCGATTTGTGCATTTTTTTTGTTTGTTTTAGAGGGTTTTTTTTTGCAGAAAACTAGAATTGGAGAAATTGCAACTGCACTAAAGAGTTTTGCACGGTCTTTTGCAGTGATGTTTGTTTTTAATGAGATCTTTTAGCTGTACTCATGTTCGATGCACATGAATCGAAGAGGGCTTTGGCTGAATGCAGGTTGTGACTTGGCCTAAATCTGGAGAAAATCTGTGGTAACCTTGTAAAACTGCAAGCTCCTGAAGAATATTGTGGGGTTTTGCATTCATTTCTATGATCACAAATTCGTGAAATCCTGGAGGGACTGATATATATATATGCAGTGGAATGTGTCAAAAATCTTGGCAGTGTTATTGCATATAGTACGTTACAGATAATAATAATAACTGTGATAATAATTGTAATTATAATAATAAAATGAGCATTTCTTTAATGTATTCAGGGCTGCTTATTTCAGTTACTCCCCCCAAATATTGAATTACATTGTATAACACAGGGGTTCTCTACAGTCCTCTTACACACTTGGCTCAACTCATTAAGGTATACCAGCAGTAGGGAAAAACCTTAAAATGTGCAGGGCAGGGGGTCCCCTGAACTATCATTAGGAATCACTTATATAATCTTTTTATAAGATTAATAATAATACTTAGATTCCTCAAACTGATTAACCCTAATAAAAATGATAAAGAAGTGTCTGGAGACGAGGCATTTTCATACTCATTTTCTTCTGCCTCATACGATGGCTCCTGGTGGCCATTGTAGCTTATTGACTTTTAACATATTTTTGAGCTGAACAGCATGGTGATGGAGTGCATAATGTTGCTGCCTCACTGGCTCTGTGGAGTTTTGAAAGTTCTCTCCATGCCTGTGTAGCTTTCCTTTAAATTCTCTGGTTACCTCCCCACCTCCAAAATCAAGCCTATAGATAAGTTCTATATTGCCACTATGTGTGAATGAATTTGTGAATATGTGTGTGCATGTTGCTCTGTGATGGATTGGTGTCCCATCCAGGGTGTATTCATACATCACAAAAGGCTTTGGATCCATCACATTCCTGACTAGGATAAAGCTCTTACTGAAGATGAATGGTATTTTTGAGGTGACATACAGTAATGCAAATACACTGAATGAGTTACTAGAAAGAACTGAAAATATGAACTGTTTTCCTAAAGGCAAAGTGTCTTGTTGCAGTTTTATTCAAAGAGGTCTTTTTTTGTGTAGATAGCAACTAGGATATGTTAGCCAGCTGGCCAGGGTCAACTGTGAAGATCAAGGATATTTAGAAATGTAGAAAAGTCTCTAAAAAATGCTGTCAAGTTTGCTTTTGTTAGCTATACATAATAAAACACACACACACACACACACACACACACACACACACACACACACACACACACACACATACATGCACACACTAATAAAAGGGAAAGCTAATGCATAGAAGAAGCCTTGTGTTTGTCAGTGCTGTTCAAATATAACATAAATTCCACTAGATGCATAGGAAACCGTCCTGGTGGGAGTCCACTCAGTCGGTCAGTAGAACCATTGGTAGAAAACTGGTTCTACATAACCATCCATTTTCCGAAGCTCTTATTATATAATTATTTTTGGGAGTTGGTCCAAATAGGTAAATAATTTGTATAGAACTTTTAAATGTGTATCTTTATTATGCTCAGCAAGCAATCCCTGTGAATGTCTGTCTATCCATGTTAGTCCTTTAGCTATGACCTTAGATATTTTTGGTCACAAGTAATCAGAGTTATGCCATAGCATAGCTGTTGAATTCTCAATTTTGATTGGCCAAAAGGTATTGACTAGGTGTTGTTTCTATGGTAACAGCTAACAAAGGGATTATGTGATGCTCCACATAATCTAAGGCTAAAAATAGATGGGATACAAAAATCATTATTTAACAAAGAAAAAAACGATAATTGTTGATATAGTGAAGTGTACTGGAAGGAGATATTTTATTCGTTTAACATTTATAGAAGGAATCTTCAGTGTCAGAGCTTTGTAACAGTCAGTAAGTTTTCTGCCATAAGAAGGTCTGTAGGACTTTGAGCTTCTAGTTTTCTCTGTAACATGCACAACATTAAATAAAACTATAAATGGATAAAACACAAGACATAAGATTTTAAATCAACTTTTTAAAGAGGAATAAAACACTTTGCAACATGCTTTATCACACTGACCCGGCATTGAGCATGTCTCTATAACAATGGTCACCAACCCTCTTCCTTGAGATCTACCTTTCTGCAGGTCTCATCACCAACCACAATCCAACACACCTGTTTTAGTTCATCAAGAACTTAAGGCAATGATTAGATGGCATGTGGGCATGATTATAGTTGGAGATAATGTCTTCAGGTATAGGAAGATCTCCAGGAACAGGGTTGGTGACCACTATGTGTCCATACACAACAGGATCAGTCCCATTATTCTCTGTCATGTTTACAGCAGCCATATATATCATAAAATTCACATTATACCTTTAAACGCAATATATTCATGTACAGATGATCCCCAAATTCTCATTGGAAATGTGCTGTAAGGTATTTATCATTTGTCTGGCCTTTTCTTTTAGTTATTCCAGACATGAAGGCACTAAATTGCCAATAACTTAATCAAAGCCTCTCTTTTTTCTCAATCACCCATTCCCCACCTCATCAATTTAATTATTCAGTATGTTCTACAATGGAATAAGATTGTCCACAATGTTTTTTTTTTGTTGTTTTTTTTTTTTTTAACGGCATGACCAAAAAGCCATGAAGTTGTTACACAGTCTTCAGTCTGGTTTATTTGACAGTGGAAAATGAGTTTTTGAGTTCTCGTCTATGAGCAAGCTAAAGAGTGACACATTTCACATAAAAGAACGTCATGATTGATTGCACTGGAGTTGTGTATTTCAAAGCTGAAACAATAGATGAAATGTCACGGATAATGGAGATGCAAATAATCAAGAATTTACTTGTAACTAAAAGGTCAAACTACAAATACTGACACACCAACCTTTGAGAAGCCACAGAGTGTGCCGCATGTTTGTAGGTGTGCCTTGGGAGTCAGAAAATCATGACTCCATTTTGACCCCTGACTTAATCACGAGTGTCCTCTCATATGGACAATTTGGAACACTCTAGTGGTGAAGATGTGCCAAGCCAGTAATACTCGTTCACTAATGGAGTCATCTGTTGAGTGTACTGTTTCCAGAACATGCTCAAACTGTTTTAACAGCACTGCAGTTGTCCACACAGTGCCTGTCTTACCCCTTTAAATAAAATCTTACAGTATGCTTATCTAGATCACAGCTTTTCTTAGACAAGAAGTTGAAAGAGAGAAAGGAACAGCATGGAACCATGAGCTCCAACCTGAGCAGATGTTTGCAGTGACTTCAAAAGAGTACAGCAGCTCTGAAGTGTGTTACTTTGGAATCTGGATTTGAAACAGATCCAACATGATCTCTGTAACATCTGACTGTCCGTGTGTCAGATTATAGAGCCAAGAACCACTAGAGCTGCATTTTATTCTGATGGCAGCTGCTTTAATAGGCACGTCTTTCGAAGGTACCATTGGGCAGAATTTTAGCCGAAACGGTCTAAGGCAGGGATTGCGTTTGGGCACTGTTTAGTGGCACCATATGCCATAACTTCCAGCGCATTTGAAAACGCTAACAAAAAAGACACTTTTGACAAATACACCAATTAGCCATAATGTTAAAACCATCTGCCTAATAGTGCCTTTCCATAGTGCATCCTGGTACCATCTCTCTCCCACGTAAGAGTCGCAGATGCACGCAGCCATACACATGATGTAAAAGAAAATGTGATTCATCAGACCAGGCCACTTTCTTCCATTGCTCCATGGTCCTGTTCTGTTCACTGGTAATCCTTCCTTGGACTACATTTGGTAGGTACTAACCACTGCATACCAGGAACACCCCACAAGACCTGCCGTTTTGGATATGCTCTTACCCAGTTGTCTAGCCATCACAATTTGGCCCTTGCCAAAGTCACTCAGATCCTTACGCTTGTCCATTTTTCCTGCTTCCAAAACATCAGCTTCTAGAACTGACTGATCACTTCTTGCTGTCAGCGGTTATATTATTGCTGATTGGTGTAAGCAAGTTATCTGTGTAAGCAAGTCATGTTGAAGGTTACGAAGCAACTTCAGGTGATCTACAACCACAATTATGAACACAAATATGACTGTTAGCTATGTAGGACACAAACAATTGGTTGGAGTGAAAGTTTGGTCTTGTTTTTTCTTTACAACCTCAGAGGGCAGCGACTGCCAGATGAGACGTCCTTTATCCCAGAAGCGGTTGATGGTTCCTAAAAATTCTGCCTAGATACTCCCATCACATGGGAACAACAAACATGATACCACCACCATGCTTCACTGTGGGAATAGTGTTCTCAGGGTGATGAACTATGTTAGATTTCCACCACAAGGCCAAACAATTCAATTTTCAATTTTGTTCTCATTAGACCAGAGAGAACCTTTTTCCACATGTTTGCTGGGTCTCCAACATGCTTTTTTGAAAAACTCTGATTGGGATTTCATATGCCTTTTTTCAGTAATGGCTTTATTTGGACACTCTTTCATAAAACCCAGACAATGGTTGTCCTGTGAACAGCTTCTCCCATCTGAGCTGTAGATCTCTCCAGCGCCTTCAGAATTACACTTGGCTTATTGGTTGCTTCTCTGACTAATGCATTACCTTCCTAGTCAATGACATTTGAAATATTTTTAAACCAAACCCTGATTGATAACTTTCAAGAATTTGAATTAACATCAAATTGTTTTGATAGCTCATGATGTTGTTTGTTGAGCTGTAACAAACTTTGCGGTTTAATTGCACACAGGTGAACTTTATTCAACCAGGTATGTGACATCTAATAGCAACTCTAATTTTAGCACCAGATCTAATTTTATGGGTTTCAGAGCAGACTTTTATTTATTTATTTATTTTGTAAATAGTTTATGATCAATTTCCCCCCATTTCAGTATTATGGGCTGTTTTCTGTAGATTCATCACATATAATCCAAATTAAGTTCATTTCAGTTCCAGGTTATAACACTACAGAATGCAGAGACGTTCAACGGGGTTGAATACTTATGCAAGGCACTGCACTGCATTTTCCAGTTTATGTTTTGGTTTATGATTTCTATTGCGCCAGAAAGAAAATCAATTTTCTAGATCTATCACTAACATATGCAGTAATATATGAAATCAGAAAAAATGTCAATCCGTGACTGCAGAGATACATTTCCGATATGGATATGGATTTCAGTAATGGGATTAGAAGCAGGCTCTATTTGAGCCAGCACAAATCACGCTCTGTGTGTTTGCAGGGTTGCCAGAGTGCTGCTTTCAACATCTCTTTTTTTGATTAATTATGGGCCCTTCATTATGCAAGCCTAGGGGTGTCCAATCTTATGTGCAAAAGGCCGGTGTGGATGCAGGTTTTCTTTCCAACCAAGCAGGAGCCACACCTGATTCCACCTGTTTATTCAGTTGTGCTTGGCTTTCAATAGACTCAGGTGTGGCTTCTGCTTGCACTGAAAACCTGCACCCACACCGGATCTTTTCGAATAAGATTGGACACCCCAGAAAACTACTGGTTGCACTTGTAAATCAAAATCTAGAATATATATATATATATATATATATATATATATATATATATATATATATATATATATATATATATATATATAAATAGCAAAAAAAGCATTTTCGGTATTCGACAGAATAGTGAAAAGGCCGAATAAATTTGACCGAACAATGACATGATGATGACGCGTCCAAATAGTCTAGCAACCAGAGTGAGTCGCGCGCATAACACGACCTCGATGAGGGGCCGTGCGCATGCGCGAGCTACGTGCACGACGCACGTGCTCTTCGGATGTTTACTTTTTTGTTTTTGTTCCAGAGTATTCTGTCACGTCGCGAGACGTAAGGGAGTAGAGTACGGAAGCAGGTAAAGACGTGTTTATTTAAGGGCAGGCAGATAAATCCAAATCATAATCCAAAAAACGTAGTCAAGACAAGCAAAGGGACTAAATGAACTAATCTATAGTTTAAACTAACTAAATCTATCAATGAACATAACATTAACAACATATCTAACTATCCTATATCTCCTATAATACTCCGCGAGTGGTATATATCCCCAATATAATCAGCCGTATAGAACCCAATAGAACCATTTTCTGCACTCTTGTCAATGCACTTTTTTGTTGTAGGCTTCAGAGTGTTCCATTCTTTCAGCAGTCAGTTATAGAACTAACATAGGCTATTCAAGGGGCTCAAAGATGACCACATCAAAATATTTTTATTTTATTCATTTATTTATTTAAAGTTATACTGTGCCTTGTTGGTAGCCTATGCCTGCTGGAATGAAAAAAAAAATGTTCAGTGTTAAATAAATATTTTGAAATTGTAGTTTTTGTGATTTATTTTTTTCTTTGAAAAGCAAGACAAAATAGTAAAAAGCACATTTTGACTATTTAATTTATGCAATGGTGAAAAAAAAGGCAAAATAAATGGAAAAAAACATGGAAAAAAAAGGGTTTGGTTTTGGCTTTCGGCCAGGTTTTTCATTATATTCGGTTTTGTCTTCGGCCGATTTTTCATATTTGTGTGGTGATCTCCATGGTTTCATTAAATAAACAATAATACTATGAGAATTAAAACATACAAAAATACACTATAGTGGTCAAAGATTTATAGACACCTGACCATCACACCCATATGTGCTTGCTGAACATCTCATTCCAGATCCCTCTGTTGCTGTTACAATGATCTCCACTCTTCTATGAATGCTGCCTACTAGATTTTGTAGCTGGGCTGTGAGAGCATTAGTGAGGTAAGGCTTTAATGTCAGGTGAGGAGGCCTGGGGTGCGGTCAGTGTTCCAATTCATCCCAAATGTGTTCACTGGGGTTGAGGTCAGGGATCTACACGGATCACTCTACTTCTTCCACTCCAACCTTGGCAAACCATGTCTTCATCATGGAGCTCTGTATTTGTGTACAGTGTCACTGTCATGCTGGAACATGTTTGGGCCTCTTAGTTTCAGTGAAGAGGAATTTGTAATACTACACATAAAAACATTCTATACAATTATGTGCTTCCTACTTTGTGGAAAGTGTTTGGGGAAGAACCACGTAGGGTATGGGTGTGATGGTGAGGTGTCCAGGGCTTTGTGGGTCCACATTTCATTTCACAGGTGGTCAATATAATTCATACATGAAAAATAAATGGACAACTATTAGACATGACTATGGAGAGAAGCAATTTGGCAACCCATGCGCGCGTGTTTGCTGTCTTGCGCCATCTGCAGGAGGAGAGAGGCAGAGCAGTGCACCCCAGAGACAGAGAGAGAGAGAGAGAGAGAGAGAGAGAGAGAGAGCTGGGCGGGGAAGGAGTTGCTCCTACTGGCCTTGAGAAAGCCCCACATAGCGGACTCGCAGCTGATCGCTGAAGCATCGCTCCTTTTTCACTCTAAAGCCAAAATGTCCTCTTTATCGGGGAAAGAGAGCAGCGCTCAGCACGCCTCCTACGTGGGACCGTACCGGCTGGAGAAGACGCTGGGCAAAGGACAGACAGGTCCGTGCGCTTTTGTGCTTCTGTGTGCGTGCGTGTGTGTCTGTGTGTGTGTGTGTGTTAGGCACCCTCGTTCTGATCTGCACGCGCTGCACTGATGCTCGTCCCCAGCTGTGAGCATCACGCACCGGCTGGGCTGTGTCTCATTCCACATAGTGACAGTAGGCTCTAGTTGGACAGTTTGGACAGATCTGTAATCTCTAGTATACTTTTGCACTCAGTTGCATTGGGCTGACATTCAGTTGTCTATATGACGAGACATTTATTGAAGTTAGCTCTCTGCATTTGTCACTTCATCTGTCAGGTTCTGGTTAAAGCGTTAAATCCGGATTTAGCGCCACACGCGACTGCAGCTGGCACGGGAATAAAATGTGATTTGAGATAAAACGGTAGGCTATGGACTGAATGTTCTGCGAGTGTGTGTGTGTGTGTGTGTATGTGTGCGCGCTTGGACGGATCTGGTATCCTGAAGCAGCGCTTCTTCATCATTCTGTGCGTGACCGAGCGCCCCCTACTGGCCACCTGCAACGTCAAGAGGAAAAATTTCAAACGATTAAAGGGCATTTTAGTGTGTTTGTGCTGTGGCTTTAATTTGCTTCAGCTAGTATTTGGTGTGCTAACTTTAAAAGCTACTCAAAACCTGTTAAACGCAAAGACAAAATGATCCAAACAGGTGGTGTAATGGGACGCATTTCCAACTCACACCGCCGTGGTCCCTGGTTCGATCCTGAGCTTGGGCTTTGTGGATTTTCACGTTCTCCCAGCATCTGAGTTGAGTTTCCTCAACTTTTTTAAAAAAAAAATCATGGTAGTAGGTGGATTGCTGACTGTAACTTGGCCCGACATGTGAATAAGTGTGTGAATGTGTGTGCATGGTAAATTGCGATACACTGACGTCATATCCAGGGTGCATTCCCACCTCATGCCTAGTGTTCCTGGGATAGGATTTGAATCCACCATGACCCTGACCAGGATAAAACCGGTACTGAAGATGAATGAATGATTCTCATAATTCATGATACATATGACAATATTTAGAAGTTGATACAAAAATAGATTAGAGTGCCCAGTCTGCTAATTATTGTGAGTAAGAAATACGTTGGTTGGTAGTTAAATTGACCACAGTGTTATTTTGATTGGTCAGAATGTGTTGATTCATTTTCTTTAGCAGCAGTTCTGACAGTAGTTACAGCTTTTACAGCTTTATATTAATCAGCCCATACAGGATTCCGTGGAGTTTTTTATTTGATTTTGCTGGGGTGTTTTTCAAAATTCGCAATGCAATTTGCTGAGTTTTGTGTGTGTGTGTGTGTGTGGTTTTTTACTTAAATTGCATGGAATTGTTTTGCACGGACTTTCGCAATAATGTTTGTTGGTAAATGAGACCGTTTAGCTGTACTCATGTTCGACGAGCGCAAATCGAAAGCGTCTTTGGCTGAATGTTCGTTGTGATGACGTCACACTGCACTTTGTGATGAGATCACACAACGCATCTTGGCCCAAATCTACGGAAAATCTGTGGTAATTTTGAAATATTGCAAGCTCCTCTGAATAATGGAGTGTCCTTGATTTTGCATTCATTTCTGCGATCGCAAAATCCTTCAAGGACTGATTCATGCACTCGTTCTAATACGTTATTGTTTCTGTAGTAACAACTTACTTGGGGACTTGTATGGCAGATGGTTCACATAAACAGATGTGTAATTGTTGCTGTGGTGAAGTTTCCTGTGAGGCATTTATGGAAGGAGTCTCCATTGTCAGTGCAGTCACGTTTTCTGAACACAGGAAAGTTTTCAAGACAGAGGGCGTTGCGGTTTCTCTGTAATGTTGCAAATTGCATTTTTGTCTTGTTCACTTATTCGAGAGAGGAAAAATGCGAGCCTGGTAAGGGAACAACTACATAGAGCTGCTGTAACAGAAGTGACAGGAACTGACTGCTTTCTTGAGCCATTCAGAACATTAAACATATCTATAAAAAAAGTATGATGTGCTTTGTTCTTCACCATGCCATTGTTAATTATTTTCCTATAACAGCACTTCCAACAACACTGGTGGGGTTCAACATAGTACTGTTAAGGGTTCGCCTAGTGAGGAACCCTCTAGGCTTGTACATTTATTTCACATTGCACAGTTGTAGGAGTATTTGTGTGAATTGATGATATGTGATTGTACAACAAATGCTCTGTGTGAAATACTTTTTTGCTGACTGTTCATATACTTTTTAATATCAAGGGCTCTTTGGATAGTTAACAATTCTATCTTTCTAATAGGGTTCTACTTCTAAAAGAGACATCCCCTGTGTGAGGAAGGGACAACCTGTTTAGGACTCTTATGATGGTAGACTTAATTTGTAGAGGTGTGCAATATGGCTATATATATATATATATATAATAAAACACAAATGCTGTGCATGCTAGTACAAATAGGTCAGGATCTAATTATACTAGCATGCTAATGCCCTGTTAGTGAGGAGTTAATATGTTGAGTTCCCAACAAAATGAGTTAAAAAAAAAATAAATGAATAAATAGTGCTCATTTAAGTGTTCGCTGAAGAGCCATGTTTTTAGTCTTCATTTGAAGACAGTCAGTGACTCAGCTGTTTTCCGACAGCCACTGGAGTTCATTCCACAACATTAGTGCCAGTACAGAGAAGTCCTGAAGCATGTATTCCTTGTTCCTTGAGGAGTGGTAGGTCAAATTGAGCTGTACTAGAGTCTCAAAGGGAGTGCAGTGCTGATCAGTGTGATAAGTTCCTTCAGGTAGGTCCATGTTTCTCTTTGTTGGCAAGCATCAGTGCTTTAAAACTGATGCAGGCTGCTACAGGTTGCCAGTGGAGGCAACACAGCAATGTGGTGATGTGGAGGAGAACTTGGCAAGATCTAAAACACAATATTTTGGTTTACTAACCAAGGGTGCTAGATGGAACCGTTTTTCTTCCAACAAGTGTATAGTAATTTTTTTTTACAAGTGTATGGTTATTGATCTTGCTACAGTTCATTTGGTGCTCAGTGTGTTATGAAGCCCTGAATGACCGATGGCCTTGTCTTGCCTGGAGTTGATTGAGTGCAGTCAGAGTTATGTGTGAAGTTAGGAAGGATTTAAGCTGCATACATCCGCCTACATGCTCATACCAAAGTCCATACATAATCAGTAAACCAGTCAGCTGTTGCTATGAAGGTCTGACAGACCGCTGCAGAGACTTTGGTGCTGTAGTGTTTGACATCAAATGGATGTGAGCATGGATTAGGTTGACTGCACGAAATGTGTTAATGTGCATTATTAAGCATATTTATTGGAGATAACTCTGGTTTCTAATATGTGAGTTAGCTATGGCCTCAGAAGTACAGAAGCACACTGTAACCCTAAAGAAAGGAATAATGAATTATTCTCTAATGTCTCTCCTAATATCTTGCATGGTGAATCCTGCATGTATTCCTGCACACACCGTATTTAAAATACAGAGACATACAAACTAGATTTATACCACAGCATACTTGAATCTGATTGATCGGAAGTTGTTGATTGTTCCTAATCCTGTATTAATCCTTTATTATTCTTATAGTAACAACTAATTCACATGGACTTGTATAGCAGACACTCTGCGTAATCAAAGTTAGTAAAAAACAGATTAAAAAATGTGTTATTTTACAAAGGAAGACATATAAGTCAGTCCATACAGGATTTCGCTGAGTGTTTTTGTGATTGTTGTGATGCAACTTGCGGAGTTTTTGTACTTTTTTGCAGAAAACTATTGACTTGGACTAAATTACAATTGCACAAAATAGTCTTTCGCAGTGATGTTTTTTGGTAAATGAGACCTTTTAGCTGTACTCATGTTCGATGCACGTGAATCGAAGGGGGCTTTGGCTGAATGCTTTGGCGTGATGACATCACATGCCACGTTTTGGTCCAAGTCTGCGGTAATTTTGAAAAATTGCAAGCTGCTGCAAATATTGTAGCGTTTCTTTGATTTTGCTTTAGTTTCTGGATTCACAAAAAAATCTAAATCCTGGAGGGACTGATAAATGTTGAGTTGGTGAAGTTTTCTGTAGGATGTCTAACATTTATGTCAGGAGTCTCATGTGTAACCGCTTTGTAACAGTCAGTAAGTTTTCTGCCACGGGAAAGTCTTCGGGTCAGCGCACTTTGCACTTTTCTCTGCAACAAGACAAGCTTCATTTTTTTGGTCGTATTGACTTCAAAAACTCGGAAAAAATAGACTATTGAGAGACCAGCTGTTTATAGTAAGTGGTAACAAGAACTAACTTGCCTCATGGATCTTCAACAACATTAAATCTGACTATAAAGGGTCAAAAAGCACAATGTGTCAGCCAGAAATAAATGAAAAATTCAGTTGTTGACATATTGCTGTAGTATAAGAGGAATAAAACACTTTGGGATGCGCTGATAGTGGAAAATAATGAATTCAGAGCGGTAAACAATAACTCCGTTTCGCATCAGGCCACCATTGATTGTTGTCCTATAACAGCATCCTCTGTCGTGTTTTATTCCTTACATATTGCACAACAAAAGGCCGAGCCTGTGTGGGGCTTGGCTGAATACATTAGTTTAGTTCCGACTGAAACTCGTCATCTCTAAATGAATCTTACTGTAGCTGGAGGCCTCTGGTTGGTTAGCGGCAGGGATTTTAGTGCATTCTGCAGCCGTTGGCATAGCTGCTGAGAGTAACGCTGCACAATAAATGGAGCCGCCACCACAGAGGATCGTCCATATGTCACTAAAGAGACTCATACAGTGAAAGCAAGTGATTGGGGGAGGGGACGAGATAGATGAGGAGGGGGTGGGGGTGCATACGAGAGTTCTCAGTGCTAAAGCAGGACCACTGTTTGAATCAAGCAACGCAAGTATTTAATTTCACAACCTCCTTCCTCTGAATCGAATTGAACGTGCAAGTCTGCATTTTCTTTCCTTTATTCACTGTACGTAATGAGCTATCTATACAACCTGAAGACATCTCGTAATGTGAAATCATGCTGCTTGGGTCCTTTAGATTTCCCCTCTTGTCTTTACTGTGTCTTATTTCTTCTCGTTCCTACCCCACTCGCTCCTTCAGCTAGACCTCCCAAAGGTGGCTCTCTAATGAAGCAGGGAAGTAGCTGAGCCACGCAGCCTCTCAGGCCCACAGATGGAGGCAGAGTGCCAGGTCAGGGCTTCACGCAATGCCCTGTGAAAGCTGCAGGACTCCAAAACACTTCCCGGCAAGACAGGGACATAATCAAACCGTGTACATTCCACTCCTGAGCCACAGAACGTCTGCTGGCAGAGAGGCGCTGATGTATAGCACCTGTAAAGAGCTACTGGCAGAGTTCCACAAACAGCCGCAGTGCGTGAAACAGAGCGATCGTGCAGGGCTTGGTGCGATCCACTGGCCTCCATAAATAAAACTATTTTGTCAGGAAAGAAGACAAAATAAATAAAGACTTACTTAAATGACTGCATCACGAAGATGGAGCTCTGCGTACTTATTCTGAGTTTACCTTTAAATATGTCGAGTTATAACATAAAAACAATTTATGTAGGCTAATAAGTTGTTTAAAATGTTTTTAATGTCTATGAAGCTACTAAAGTTGACTAGAAACATCTAAGAAAAATCTGTACAAATGTGTGATTTCAGCTATTCCTAATAGCTAGCTGGCTGTTTAGTGGCTACTTAACTATCTTGCATTTCTCACAAGTATATGCAGGTGGCGTTTTAGTATTGAAATCTCAATTTAAATTATGATTTATTTAACCGTAGACAATCCTGTCAATATATACCATAAAACAAAATTTTTTTTCATTGCTAACATTTTGTGAGGTCAGCTAGCTAGTTTAGCAAATGCTCTGTGGCTAAATGTTTCAGGGTCATCCTCTAATATTTTCCTGAGCAAATACATTGTGTTCTGTGAATCCATATTCATAAAAGTACTGAGAAAATCGACATTTTAAAATGTAATTTAAAGTGCATGAGTACTATCTAGAGTTTACTATCGGTTTTCCCGATTAATCGGTGCCAGTAACCGATTGCTGGAACTATCAGTTATCGGCAAAAATCCACACGTGAGCGGCCTCTAGAGGCAAAATAAAAACTGTCCATCACTGACAGATTTTTGTTGTGTTATTTGAAGTGTTTTTTTCGGGGTTTTTACATTTATTTTGGATGTTGTTTTTGTATTTGTCATTTGGAATGGTTAATTTTTGGTTCAGTTTGGATGCATATGTTCCCCGTGACCCTCAAAAGGATAAGCGGTATAGAAGATGGATGGATATATTAATATTTATATATTTATTTCATTTTAAAAAGAGCAGCACATTTTCGTGGCACAGTACTGTTTATGTATATTATTGTAGTAAAGTTCAGTAGTATTTTATTTTGAGTGTTAAGTTTTCATTCGGTATCAATTTTAAAAGCGGTTAATTAATCGGTTATCAGCAGGTACTGCCCAACTTAGTTATCGGTATTGGTAAAATCCACCATCGGTCGACCTCTAATATTGCTATAATAAAATTCTTCTCAGTGATGTCGAAATTTGTGAAAAAGCCACAAAGAAAGCTTTGTCTTTCAGCCTGTGTGAAGTGTCAGTGGCTGACTGCCTTGCTGCACTGACTTTCAGAACAATTTGTCTGTGTGTTTCTATCCGAGGGGGTTGAAGTCTTCTTTTTTTCCCAGCGTTCAATTGGCTCTCGTTTGTAGAGTGCTGGGTAACAGTGGCTGGTTGTCATGGTTGCACCCCCTTCCCACAAGGCTCTTCTCACAATGACCATGCTTTCTGTCTTGGAGATCACAGGGAGACAGCAACAGCCTGGCTTTGAAACCCACTTTGCCTGTTAGCGCTCAGAAAATCCTCAATTCAGCACAAAACACTGGTGATTTCATTCTGAATTCTGAATCTGCTGATAAGAAAGAATCAGTAGTCTAAATTGTTGGAAATGTAACTTTTGGATTATTAGTGTTATATTAGTGTTCGTATAAAAAATATAAATGTGTCAGTAGTTTTATTTTTTTTTTTGCGTTTGATAAAGATTTAAAATATAAAGTGAGGAATTTAAATCCGTTACAAGGTTTGTTTGCGATCAGCTTCACAGATGAAGATGCTACCCTCTGAGATGCACAGGTGGACTTGCCACCTGACAAAGTAACACACATTACAGTCATAATGTAAGATTACTCTCTATATTTTTTAAATGTTTTTTTTTTTTTTAGAACAGCTGCTCTTTGTTTCTGTACTACTGTTGATTGGCTGTTCCATGTTCCTGATGGCTGGTCTCAATGGTATTGTCTCCGTGTTAGCCTCCTCTGGTCCTCCCTCCCCCTTCTATAAGGCCTGCTGCTGTCTCTGTGTTTTTTTTTCTTTATCACAGAAACACAGCAAAGCCCAACAACTCATCATGCTGCCCCTCCATGGTGTTGTTCTGTCTATCTCCAATGCTCCATCCCCGTCCTCTCTGTCCCACCACAGCGGCTTTGTGGGATATCCTCTCCATTAACTGCTCCATTGGGATTACGTCACCGAGGATGGACTCAAAGAGCCCGTCAGGACAGCTGTATATTGATTTTCAACACGTCCTGCACGACTGCTTGTTTTCACATCTCATGACAAGCATTAAGTACGTTCGGTACTGCAGAGCCAGGGTGACATCTCAAGGCAGAAATAATGTATTAATCACATAGCTTTATATAGATCTGTATCCATCCATCCGTCATGAACGCCCTGGAAGCTAAATATTACGTTTCTAATAAAACCAGAACACTGGCTGTGGTCAATAGCTCAACAGATGGGCTTATTTAGGGTTTAATTAGGAGAAGCACTCAGCCTAGGGAAAGTGCTTTGCTTGATCTGGGAGCAAAAAGGCCAGATGGGGGGTGAAAGTGTGGAATAAAGTCTAAGGGACAGGTCACTGTCACTGCTGAGAAAAACAGAGCTACACACATACACACATACACACACACACACACACACACACACACACACAAGTTCTCACACAGTTGAATTGAAAGCCTCACAGTCTTCAAGCCTCAGCTATAAAAACCTTGAGGCTACGGAGCCATCATTTGAGAAATAATATTTTTGTATTAATGTATTCACTTAGTGTGTGCCAGATGAATACATTAATAACGGTTCTTCTACTGTATGAATGGAATGACATTCTGTGTCATTTTGCATGCGTGATTGATTGGGTAAAGGAACCGGAGGGGGTATATCCTCCTCTCCAGATGGCTGGGTTGTGCAGGGCTGGTCATTAGTCCCATGCCTGGTGGCTCAGGCTCTATTCAGAGATGGGGAAGGGCCAGGGTGCTTTTACTTATGGCAAGGAGATAAACATGGAAATGAGGGATAATAAAGGGTGCGATGAAATGATTGTAAAGGAGGCAGCCTTGAGCCAACAAAACATTTAAGACACATTGTGGAGGAAAAGAACCTAAAGCGAACGTCAAATGTTTATGAGTAGATCCCAAATGTTCAAATTATGATTGTTTCCCAAGTCATGTTTTCATGGAGCTTGTGTCTGATGGACATCCCTCCATCCATCCATTTTCTGACCAGAGACTGGCCATAGGGTTAGACACATTACTGTAGCTCAAAAAAGGGAGAGTTTTTACAGACTTTTATAGATTTCGCATTTTGTTTGCTCTCTCTGGTTTGATTAGTGAACTGAATCCTACCTTCATCCCTAACTGTAACCTTTGTAACCTTTCAAACTAATTGAATTGGGCTCTATTACATATTTGCAAGGATTAGAGCATATTGGTCTTGTCAGATGTGAGATAAGAGTTCTAAGAGTTCATAGGTCTTTCTATAGAGTTTCCCAGAATCACACTGAACACACTCTCTAGCCAGATTATCTTATCTTCATGATGCTTTTGGGAACCTGGGCTCAGATCACTAAATGTATTTTGTAAAACTTGTTGCTACTCATACACATGATGGAATACTCTCTTAACTTTGAATTTGCAGACTTTGGGTTTCTGATGTATCATTTGTTTAAGTCTTCCACCCTGCTTGGGGCTGGGTTGACAAGAAACGGCCAACAATATCGTTTCTGCTATACACATCTCATACTCTTCAGCAAAAGGCATGTTGGGCGTTTCCATAGCAACCACCCACTTTTCTCCACGTGTGCTGTGTAAGCCTGTGTCGAGCGCTTCCTTTGCCACTATCGATCAGACCGGAGCCTCCATACCCGAGCTATTAGAGTGGATCTCCCCCATCTCTTCTCGTGGCTGAACAGTATCTCCAAAGGCTGAATTAGTCATCAGACTTATTACGATCTGATATCTGCAGTACAATGGTAATTTCATATGCATTGATTCGATGGGTCACACTAGTCAGAATGTCTGTCGGAATGATCAAGGGGACAAAATCAAATAAAGTGCTTTTATTGTTCTTTAACCGTCACATTTTGCGCTGCTGAAGCCTACAAGATTGCTTGATATGGCAGTATCCTTTGAAAGAAGAAACTAGAATAGCAGATATCTGAAGGCATTTCAAATGCTGAGAGATTTGAATGGTCAAGATGTCAGCTGGGTACGTGCCAGTGATTTGAACGCTTTGGGGTTTAGAACAAGCATGAACAGTAACTCTGATGGTTCAATCAAGCTTTACTACTCAATACATATAACAGGTCATGTTATTTAAAGAACCTTTTGACAGAAATGTTGACATCCTTTTCCTCTAGGATCAATCTTCTTTTTATGTTTGTGCAAACCTGTTTTTTTTTTCCCATCTGTTTTGCTATAGCTTTTCCTCGTTAATTCCTTCCATCGCTCACTGCTAATATGGCCATAATGAGGAATTCAGCCATTGAGGCGACGAGAACTTTTAAGGCCTGTTACTTCTGTTCTCCGGAGATATCTATCAGGCCGGTCTGCCCTTTAAAAATCCATCACATAACACAGACCAGCAGAGCCACACGCCCATCCATCTCCCCGGCTATTATGCAGCGATGACATTAACAAGAAGCAAAGCGAGTTAGAACCTCCGCTCGCTACTGGGGCTTTTTTTAACTCACAAATTAAGCATTTTTCTAAACTAGGCCCAAATTTTAGCCTTGGAGAATTGTTAACTTTGGCACTCTCATGAAATGTACAACAGACTGTATGTACTGACGTAAAGGGAGCGAGATGACAGTTTAATTGTTGAGAAGAACTTAATGAGAGTTACGTCAGTTTTGTTCATGGTCAGGTGAACCACAAGATTTGGTTCAATTATCACTCGGACATCTTCTTGCTAGAAGACTTGACTAACTGTTGGAGCCGCAAGTACGAGTTCTAATAGATTGTTAGGACGTCTTTGAGTGCTTGTTTAACACACTAGATGCTCTAATGCTTTGTATCATGTTGAATCTTTTCTGCTGGGCTTAAAGCTGAAGGAATTTCTTTTCAGCATCTCTGAATTGTGTTTTTTCGTGGGCCAGAGCTGATCAAATAACCCTTTATCTTCTTTTCTTCATTAATGAAAGCTATAAACACATTGTATTCGGGTGAGTTACCATTTTAATGGAGTGATGAGAGATTTAATTGACTTGCATAGATGGTGGAAGGAAAGCTTAGATAATTATGACTTCAGAGTAATGATCCTGCTGCAGTACTGACTTTGTCTTTTCCTGAATATACTCAGAAATTGTTAACGGCATAGAGGACCAACTTTTCATTTCCACGTGACCTGAGCGACCTGAGGGACTTAAGAGGAGGTTAGGTAACCGAATGGATCACATAATAGTCCTTACTAAGGGTGTCACGTGGCCACTAGAGGTCTGAGGGAACTTCCGCTGGATGAAGATCTGGGCCGAGGCAGCAGCGACGTGATCTGAGAAAGAGGATCTGAAGACAGCCGAGCTCTGCTACATCCTTGCTGTTTGGTCAGTGCATGACACCATTTACAGAGACCGAATTCAATTTTGTGAGGTGGAGATGTGAGGTTTATGTTTTCAGACAGACTTTCATATGACAAACGTGGTGGATGGTGAATCAATCAGGCCTGCTGAAGCGGAACATGAAATATAAAGGAATAGTAAGAGATTCTCAGGAAGAGATTTTTCTAGCGCACAGCACTATGAAATGGCTCACTGCAGATGAAGGCATTTAGTCTATTTCTTTGAACCAGGTCGTGCATGCGTTTTCAAAAGCATGAAAACATTTACGTCAGAATATTTGGATGGGATTAGTTCTGTATGAGGGAAATTAACACTTTTACAGGTTTTTATTTCTGTCCTTAAAGAGAACTCTCAGCCATAATCCCATCATGAATCCCAACATTTTGATGACATAAGAGTGGTTGATCATTAGTTTCTTACAGACAGACATCTCTGTGATTTTTAAACGGTCCTTTACATTGTAAAGCGTTTGCATTATTACAATGCACATTTAGTTCTCGCTTTAAATTCTTCATTTTGCACTTTAGTACCTTTAGTAATATTACCTCAGTAGGTCATTTCTTTACTACAAATGCCTTCATAAGACAACGGAGACATAAGAGTGGCGTGATATCATATAATATGTATGGCTATTAATAATTTCAAGTAAAACAAGCAACCTTCAGCCTTCTTACATGCGTCATACATATGTACACTCACTGATCACTTTATTAGACACACGTAGTTTGTTAGCTTGCGTACTCATCTACTATTATTGGCCATTTGATCAGATTACCTATCATAGAGATCAATTTGTATAAGCATATACTACAGGGTGTCCCAAAAGTCTCCATATGTAGGGGACTATGTACACCAGCACCATGTCGGTCGTGTTTTCATCAGTGGATGTTCGTGGATGTCTACGTCTCGGTTGGTCTGCAACACTTTTCGCGTTTGTTAATAAGTTTCCGCAACAGTGTCGTGTGTGTGTGTGATGGGATCTGAAAAAACTATATATATATAACATAAACTATTGAAAAATTTTGGAAGACATTTTGATAAAAATGGCACCCTGTCCAGGGTTTACCCCGCCTTGTGCCCGATGCTCCCTGGGATAGACTCCAGGTTTCCCCGTGACCCTGAAACGGATAAAGCGGTATAGAAGATGGATGGATTTTGATAAAAAGTGTTAATTTCCCATATATATGGAGACTTTTAGGACACTATATATGTGGGACTACATTTATACTAGCGTATCTAAATGTATGAATACCTTGGGTTTTTATACTGATATAGCCACATGTTCTATCACATGGCCATATATACTGTGGCACAAGTTTATAATCATTCCTTCCAGGATTTCACGATTAGCGCAGATTTTCTGCAGATTTGGACCAAGACGTCATGTGACGTCATCACAACATGCATTCACCCAAAGCCCTCTTGGATTCACGTGAGTCGAACATGAGTACAGCTAAAAGATCTCATTAACAAGCAAACATCACTGAGAAAGACCGTGCAAAACAAGATCGAGCAATTACAATTTTGACATTTCAAGTAGTTTTCCGGGAATAAAAACCTTGAAGTTTTGAAAAAAGTCGCAGCAAATTCAAGCGTTTTGGACGATTATTAAAAAAAACTCCATAAAATTCTCTACGGGCAGAATAGGAAAAGAAACCTGAAGAAAACTGGTGTTAATTCATAGATGAAAGAGGAGGAAGTAGGCCTGCAAAATCTGAATTAAAAAGATACCGTGAGAAGTGAATGCCAACTGAATAAGGCTTTTATCTCAATTCTGAGGTGATGTGTAGCTGTTCCTGAATCAGTTCTGGCTTGTTTTTGGATGCAGCAGGCAGCTTGTGAAACAGATGTAGAATTAATATCCTTTGTCGCAGGCAAAACTTTACACACTATATACAATAGTCAGTAAAATGATCTTATATAGCATTATAGTATTTCATTCTGGAATCTTATAGCCACACGCTTTTTTCATTTACGCATGCTCAAAGCAGGATAAGAAGCTAAGCTAGCACACACAGCAATGCATTGCCTCGGGTTCCGTCAGAACTGTGATCTTTCGGCACTGTCATTGTCCTCGCACCTCACAGAGCACACACAGATGGCCTGCTGACTGCTTGTGTGTGTGTGTGTGTGAGAAGTCTGTGTGAACCTCTGCATCCTTTAGCCTTGGCTGAGGCATCCAGTCGTGTGGTATAATCAGATTAGGGAGGTGAGGAGAAAAACTGCCATTATTTCCACTTTACCAACAACAACAACGGCAGGTCACGCATTGGAAGGTAATAGATATAGGAGAGGGAGTGAAGTAGGTGTGTGTGTGTGTGCGTGTGTGCACGTGCTTGCGGAGTCCCTCTAATCTAACTAGGCGGTATTCCCAAGCTCAGCTGATGGAGTCCAAAGCAGCGATGCTGCATTACACCACAGCAACGGTTGCCGGCTGCGTATCCGTGGCGACAGCGAAGGGCTTGTGTTGGGCACATCTGGCCTGGGCGGGCACTGCCTGGCTCAGCATGGCAACAGCATCACCCAGACACACAGCCTCTCATCAGGAAGCCTGCAGCAAGAAAACCTACAAACGCACACACACACACACACACACACACACACACACACACACACACACACAGACACACACACATGTACACACACATACATTAGGTACTCAGCAGCACAGTGAACAAAGATTTTGATATACTTGTTTTATTGAACTATTTCTTTTCACTCTTAGCCCACAGTGTCAATATTAACATGCATTTATTCCCTTTTATCAAACTGTTTTAATTAATGATATGTTCCTTACATTTCTAATACAATAGCAGTATAAATATATGTATATAAATAGACAACCAAGTTTCACATTCTGCTTTGGGGCAGTATGTGTACAGTATGTTTGTGTGTGAGTGTGTGTGTAAAGATAGGAGTGGAAATATGTAGATACTGTGGATGTGACAGCAATTAAAATCACTTTTTGTTTCATATTTGCTACTCATACTTGAGTACACTACTCATACTCATACTACCCCATGCTTCGGGGCTTGCTTCCTGTACTCCGGTTTCCTCCCCAGTCCAAAGACATGCGTTGTAGGCTGACTGGCATCTCTAAATTGTCTATAGTGTGTGAATGGGTGTGTGAGTGTGTGTGCGATTGTACACTGCGATGGGTTAGCCCCAGCCCTAACTCCCCTGGGATAGGCTCCAGGCTCCCCGAGAACCTTTTTAGTATAAGCGGTAGAAAAAATGGATGGATGGATGGATGGAAGATTCATTAGTATTCTTCCCCTTTAAAGGATTACTCCAGTACTTTTCAGCCTCCACATACACAGTCTATATGTAGTGCATCTGTACCATATGCTGAATACAACTAACAACAATTTCAACACATTCAACTCTACTAAAAAATAAAAACCCCCAGAAAATTCATTTACTCAAACCTCACTTATCATGGAGGTCTAAGGGCAGTTGTTGGGCAGTGAATAAACATTTATGTGCAAAATAGTGTTTACATGATGTCTTCAAGAATTTCTGTATAATTTCTCCTTTGTGGAACTACATGGATGCTTGAAGAGTTTGTAGTCATGTCGAAATATGCACACATACAACTAAACTTTCAGGAAAGCCTAAGTAACTGGACTTTTTACTGTATTGTTGGATGGAGTTATGAAGTAACTAAAGTGTGGGAGAAAGACCACACCTGAAGCTTTGCCATTTTCCTAATTAACGTCCTTTAATTTCCAGTCTCTCTCTCTTTCTCAACTAGTCGTGACGTTTCCTCCCCCACCGCCTCCCCACCTCTTCCCTGCAATTTAACACCTACCCATACGTCTTTCATGGTTGGTTATACTATTTATTGCAAAGCAGAAACTGTGCAGAGCTTCAGTCCTCAGAAGTTCTCGGAGTTCTCCCTACTTTTTACCTTCTACAGTCACTCATGTCGTTTAGTGGGCGTGGTCTGCACTTGGGGGAAATAAATAAACACTTTAGAATGAACGACTGCACAGGATCTTTATGGTAATGGATTGTAAGTGTGGTTGTGATTGTAAATTTGTGTAATATAGTCTCATTTTTAACTTTCATTTAGGGAATTCACAACTGCCCTTAGACTTACATTATAAATGAGGTTTGCATTATAAATGAGGTTTGAATAAATAGGGTTTTTGTTCTTTTTCTCAGCATAACGAAATAAATGCTGTTTCAAAATGTAAGTGGTGATTGCTCATATGCTACAGATGCAGTGGTTCTTAGAGGTAAGGGTGAAAATGCTAGAGTATCGCTTTAAGCAAAAGAAGTAAATCAGATGAGACCCAAACAGAGCACAAGGATCATGTTTTTCCAGTACTGTATATGGAATTAATAACTGTGGCTTCTTTAGTTTTATTGAAACTGTCATATAATAATCTTTGAGTTTTTACCATGACATTGTACCTGCATATTCCTGTCTTTACCAGCTGTGTTACACCTCTTCCTCCTGCTCTCCTAGTAAATCAGCTTTCTGCATTAGCTATGGAGTGCTCTGTGAAAGCCATTGTGTTTTTCTGGCAGCTATATGCGGCAGAAAAAAAGGCCATGATTTCAGTGCATTATATGTGTCATGTACTTCCTGCATTTGAATCAAATCACTATGGTTACAGCATTGACTGTATGCTTGCATGCGTGCGTGTGTGTGTGTGTGTGTGTGTGTGTGTGTTTCCATAGGGTATGTCGATTGTTCTGTTCTGTTATGAGTATGTTTGAGGTGACTGTTGAACAGTGTCATGGTTAGACGTCTGGGATGAATCCATAAGTGGATTGCTTAGCATATTTTAGAAAAAGACGTCATCCTTGTTGACCTGAGGCTTTTTTACAGGCATTTTTTGTTGCAGAAGGAAAATTTGTGCTGAAGCCATCAACAAATCTCTTGTCAAAAAACAGTGTGTGACCACAGAGACATGCTTCAGTCGTGTATTTTAAGATTCTTTTGAATGCCTTTCAAATCTGCACTCACAGCAACGGGTGGACAAATTTTTGTTTGTTTGGTTTTTTTTGGTACCTACCCTGCTGGAAAAACAAAAAAACAATAGAAACCATCACAGAAATTGTAATGGTCTCTACTACAAATACCATTACAAACCATCAGTTAACCATTAACACCATATTGGTCCTTAATGGTATTCACTAGACATAACGTGCCACAAATAGAAGGCAACAAATTACCAGTAGAGTCCTATAGGGACCATTATAGTTGCCATTAAAACCAATACATTCCCATTAAAACCCTCAAGTTCTATGAAATACATTTTTTCAGCAGGGTGCTTCACCAGACACATGGAAGCTTGAATATGCTGCCCAGTCCTACGGGTTTTTATTTATTTATTTATTTTACCAGAAACCTCACTGTCAGGCTAAAAGTGGTAGAGGTGATGTAATAACATATGGCTAGCTACCTAGCTAGTTAGAACATAGAACTGAATGACTATATGGGTGCCAACCCATTGCAGGGCACAATCACACACACATTCACACACTATGGACAATTTAGAGATGCCAATCAACCTACAAGTCATGTGTTTGGACTGGGGGGAGGAAGCTGGAGTACTCGGAGGAAACCCCCGAAGCACGGATAGAACCTGCAAATTCCACGCACAGCCAGGGGTCTGTCACTCCTGTCGCATCTGTTAAAGTAACTGTTTCTGTTAAGATTTTCGGCTCCGTTAAGACTCTGTTAACTTACCTGTTACGGTCTGATCGGTCATGTGAGGACGCGCACTGATAGAGAAGCGTTCCCATTGGCTTCAGCCTGTAGGTATTATGGCCAATCATGAAAGCCAACATTGCGCAACCACACGCAGACTAGCTGCTACGCTTATGTGCGGAACTTTCGTTCATGTTGAGCCACTCTCTGAGCCGTGCAGCTCTACAAAAAATAATACGCACCTCGTGATCAATCAGATTTCAGAATTCAACCATGCTGTGGTTATAAAAATATCTAAAAAAAAAAAAAATCTAAATGATAAGAACGTAGATGTTTAGTCTTGGAATACCTCAGTATTACTGTATGAAAACTTGAAGACTATTTGAACTGTGAAATTTTGACAGCCGTACTGTGTGTTTATCTTGAGGCTTTCAGAAAGAGATGAGACAGTGTGGGTGTGTGGAAGTGTGTGGAGATTGAAAGTCCAGACAGACATGTTTCACCCTCATCTATGTCTTCTGAGAGAATTACACAGCAGTTATACTACACCAGGCTCTCACTCCATAGAGAGCTTGTTGTTGTTTTTTTGTTTGTTGTTTTTTTAGCCTCCCACCATTTTCTACCATTGTAGCTGTTGTTGATTGTGTCATGTAATGCAGTAATGAAGTCAGGGTGGTTGCCATGTTGCAGCTAGCTTGTTACTGGCTGTGTGTAATTTTCTAATCCAGTAGTAGGTCAGTGTATTATTCAGTATAATGAGGAGTTTTCAGATGATATAAGGTCAGGTTTGTAATTATCACCCGTCGTAATGCTGCTAGATTGCATTTAGATTGCAACAGCTGCACGTTATCTTGCTTTTTGGTATATTTTAAAAAGCTTGCTGAAGTTGAACTTAGCTGCATTTCAGTAGCAATATGACATGCAGCTAGCTATACTTTGCTTCATATCAAATTTTAATATACAGACTATGAGCAAACTATGACTACTAAACAATCCAAATGGTCTGGATGCCATAAAACCTTCACAGACGTCTGCTACGAGACGCTGAGTAAATAAGCGAAAGCCGGTCATGTTGCCCTTCGGCTGAGGGTCGCACCAGATGAGGGGGTTCAGGGATTAGAGTCCTGACTCGAACAGATGGCCATACCTTTTGATATCTTGGACGCATACACACACAGACCCCAGACCACACCTGTTTGTACACTTCCCCATGCATTCATGCATGCACACGAATGTATTTGCACATAAATTGAGTGATAAATCATCTTCTGCGGTAAGCTGTACTCAATGAGTAAAGGCGCTTGACTGTAAACCATCGTTTCAGCTGTGGGCCCCACTGAGCCACGTGCACATGGAGACACGCAGCAGACGCTACGGATTGGTCGGGGTCACCGTGCCAGCGGCTCAGGGCCAGAAACATTCAAGGGCGCAAGGCTGCATGATGCGCGCACCAGGGAGAGAAGCTACAATAACACGCACAGCCTCAGGCATCGGACATCAGATTACTGCATCACTGTACAGCAGCTGACCATAGAATGAATTTTACGCCTTAAACATCTACTAATTATGAATATCAACTCTTTTCACCACTTAGAGCTCAAGAAACATTTTGCTTACACAGCTGATAAAGGGCTTTGTGTACTATGTAGTAATTTTACAGTGTACATCAGTGATGAACCATGTATTCGACAAAAAAAGAACTTTCTGAAGTCAATAGATGATTCACTTATCACTTATCAATGATGTGTTGGTATGATGCGTTATCAACCTGAGTGATTCTTTTCCCACAGCAGCACACTCTGAAGTGTTTTATTCCTCTTATACCACAACAATTTGCCAATGATTACATTTATATCAATTTAGATTTCTCTCTCTTGAAGTAAATAAGACAAAACGATGCAGCTTGACATGTTAGTGAGAAATCAGAAAGTCCTGAAGACTTTCCTCTGATGGAAAACTTACTGATTATTACAAAGTAATGACACCTGTTAAATAAACATCTCAACCAGTCTCAATGACTATACATTTTTCCTATACATTTAAATAATTACATATTTTGAACCAGATTATTATTAGTCTTATATTGTAATAATACATTTTATAATACAAGTGTCTTTCACGTGTCTTTAGAGAAATCAATCAACACATTCTGACCAATCAAAAACGAGAATTCAACAGCACTGTGGTGTAAACCTACAATCAACCACTGAGAAATCATGTAATACTATGTAGGAATGTACATCTACACAAGTCACTATCCAGCCATTGTGGGTACCACTCATCATACACAGGGTCACGGGGAGTCTGGAGCCTATCCCACGAGGCTCGGGGCACAAGGTGGTGGACACCGTGGACACTCATACATATTCACACTCCAACCAATTTGGAAAGGACAGTCAGCCTACAATGCATGTCTTGGTACTGGGGGAGGAAACTGGAGTACCCACAAGGGCGGAGGCAGGATTCAAACCCCCAACCCAGGAGGTACAATGCAAACGTGCTAACCACTAAACCACCGTGCCCCCCCCACAAGTCACTCAACTTCCTGTCTATTCAGTTATATATATATAACTCCATCTCCGTCTCTATAAATTATTGATGACTTCTTTCCAATCATTAAGAAGGGCAACAAATGAGCCTGAATAATATTATTTCAGATTTGAGCAGCAGTTAAAACCTCATTAACGGATTATTCAGTAATACTAGCTGCATAAATTATTACACGTAGTTGTCTTTCTATGTCTGCCAATAGCTTTATTAATGTTCTGGAAACAGTTCAACTGATTTTGAGTAAAATTGTTACCTCTCTCACTCTATCTCTTTGGTGTTTGTGCATCTCTGCATTCCTCTCTCTCTCTCACCCCCCCCCCCCCCCCCCTTTCAGTGTGTAGATCATGTGACTGTCACTTCATAATTGGCCGTGTTTCAACCATAATCGAATGCTAATGGAGAACGGGTAACAATTACAGATTACGTCATTGTGATTCGCCTCTAGGTTTGGATGTCATCCCACATTTCACGAGACCCGAATAAACGGCGTAAAAAATCTCTGCCTTTCTCTGACTGCCTCTCCCCCCCACTCTCTCTCCATCTCTCCCACCTCTCTTTTGTGTGTTTGGCTAGAGAGCATGGCTGCATGTGACTCATAGTTGAGCAGGACTGTATTTTTAGCATCGATTCTCCTCCTCACTGTGCAGCTTCCTTTAGGGAGAAGAAAAACCCGTAAAGCAGTTTTCATGTATATGTCCATTATGGAGCGTCATTTAATAACGGATAACTCAGTGCTAAAGCATTATGCCCTCCCACTTATAACAGAAACAGCAGGACAGCCGATAGGTCCAGACACAGTTCCGTTTTGTTTGTCTTGGTTTGTCAGTTTGTCTCAAAGCAAAAGCGAGGAAAAGGCTGAACATGTTGATACAGCAGACAAGAACTTTTAACTTTTGTTCTCATTTCCCGATTCTGTGATCTTTTTAAGTGACGGAAAGAGTTCTCTCTGTCTTTTTCTCTCCGCCTCACCTCTATTGTTCTTTAAAACTCAGTTTCGGATTAAAGCAGATTAGCCGAGGCTCTGATTGCTGTGTGTGCTTCTGCCTCCCTTCCCCCATCGCTCTTTGTCCTGCCATCATGCAGCTCCCCGAACAGTGTAAAAAATGCAGTATCGGGATATTTTTGAAGAAATGGTCCAGATTTTAAGCATGGCTATGCAACTACACACTGTTTCAAAACAAAATTTAGAGTGTTCTGTCATGTCCACTAGCAGATTTACTATTTAATATGAATGTACACGGAAGTCCACGAAAGCTCAACAGTTCTAAGTTTGTAAATCCTATACTGTATATTAGAGCTGTACTTTAACATTATGTTATTTTCAGAAAACATACTTTTGAGATAAATACTGCATTATTGTTTTCTTTATCCCTTTACAACCCTGTTTCTTTGTTTAAAGCAGGATAGAAATTTCCCAAAGGGTTTTTATGTGTCAAACCGACAGCGAGTCAGCTTAAAGGTAATTACACAAAATGGCTGGTGTGGGAACAATAAAAACAGTGATGTAGTGATAATTGTGTATCAGTCCATCAGTAAAAAAGACTCTTCTCATTTTCTATTAGCTGAGTGTGTGTTCATGCTTGAAGCTCTGTTGAGTGAGATATCAAATGTGCTTCAGGAAAAATAAACATAGTTATTTGACTGGTTTATTTAACCTTTTAGACTCTTTTACCTTTCTAAAGACTGAGGCTTATTTGACAGGAAATGCAAGAAAAACAGCTAATATTATGTTATAAGAGGAAAGGAAGAAAGTGTGGAAACTATTTACGGTTCCCTGGAATTTATGTCTGTCATTTTGTATACATTGTTTTGTTTTGTCATTTTTGACAGGATATTAAGAATGAAATCCCCAGATTCAGTACAACCACAGCTAATGAGAAATGTCACTCAATAAACTATTCACTCCTATAAGTTACAGCAGGACTTCAAAATAAGAATGTGGTTCAACCTGCCAAAAAAAACAACCAAAAGTCGTCTCTGTGTGTATGACTCACAGATATGCCGGATGTAAAGTGATAAATGATAAGCTAGAACAAGCAATACATCACACAGCACGACAAACTCTCCAAAATCTCTACAAATCTGCAGAGTAGTTTGATGCTGGAAGGAAATTCTCATTTTGACAAATTGGCGCTTTTCTAGTTTCACACTGAAAAAAAAAACAAAACATGAAGCAGCGAAGCTCTAAATACAATGTGTAAAAGTAGAAAGTTCAGCTCCCGGCTTTGACAGACATTTATCACTGTGTATGTACTCTTCTCCTCGATCACAACTCAACCCATTAAACCCTGATGCTCTATCAAACTCTGCTGTTTTGACTATATTCTGAGGGCTGCTCACCTCTCTTTGGACCTTTTGGTCTACCTGCCACGTGGATTAAAACTTGGCCGCAAATGGAAAAGAAGACTCAATAAAATTGTTTGAAGCTCAGAGAGAAAGGCTTGAAGACCCCCATGAGCGAGCACTTTCTGAAGAATGAGGCCGTTTTACAGCTGTTGTCCACGGATTTCGCTCGCGCGCCTTTGCCGTTCTGTGTGAAGAATGGAGTCATTTCATGGTGAATGCTCAGTGACACCAAAAATAAAGAGAGAGATTGTCAGGACTCATTGATTTTTTACGACAGTGAAAAACATCAACAACAATGCCACTTAGCCATGGCTGTGAGGGCTGACATGGGCGACACACTGACTGTCTCAGAGGGATGCTCAGAGTGTACTGGCTCGATTTGGTATGTTTATCTGGCAGTGCTTGCATGGTTTCATAAAGCAGTAGCAGTATTACTTTTCTTGGGAAATAGGAAATGCTCCCTCATATGTGGCTAACAGCCTGTGGGGTGCTGAATGGCTGATTCCTGGTTTCAGGAAATGGGAATGACTTTCAGAAATCTGTAGTCACTCTGTATAAATCTGTATTCATGTAGCGTCAAGAATGCACCTGCTACAAATGTCTATTAGTAGCCTTAGGGCTAGTGGAAGAGCTTTTCTTGCTGGGTTTATAGAGTTACAACAGTGCTGCTTTTGGGAATTGGCAGTGCCACATTCTTGGCTTTGTTTGTGACTTTAAATGCATTAAGATTATGACTTCTGTGGCTTGCATAGCTCAGATATGTCTTGCTTTTGTTGGAGCATTTGCTTTCCTTACTGAATTCCCCAAGCCCACCTTATGGATATGAGCTATATTGCATCCATATGGCACAAACAGTTTGCTGCATTGTTATTATCCATAGTGTATTATTGTCTGTACATCTTTAACCATGCAAAGGTCCCAGCTATTGTTTTCCCCTGAAACAAACTATTCATTATCTATTCTGATGTATTCAGGAGCTATAGGAAAGGTAAGTGAAGAATGTAAAGGTTTCAGGGGTTAATATCTGACTTCACAGCACTTCTATGGCTTGCCTTTCCTTGGTACATATGTGTTGTTTACAGCAATGAGAACAATGGAAGCCTGTCACATTGGGGTTTTCTCCTTCTCTTGCGCATAACATCATTCAGAGATGTATAATAGCACTGCTGTTCCCCATCTATGGACGATCAGTGCTGCTGTGCGATGTTACACAGTGTGCAGCATGTTTGAAGTAGCAGGACATCCATTGAGGGTGGATAATAATGGGGAAACAACACATTAATGTGTAGCAGTACTTAATTATATATAGAGCAATGCAAAGCTGATTCACTAAATTGGCCACCAGTGACCAGGTCACATTACATGTTCTAAGATCACCACCGTGTCACAACTCATGACCAAAGAATTCTTGTGGTTTTTGTCTGCGACAGCAAAATTGAGCTGTACAGTATAAACCTGGCTTAAATTCATGTCTAGCATTTGGGTACTACATCAATGAGTGGTCGTTCCTGTGAAGTTTAATTGGTTTTCTAAAACTTTACAGGGTATATATCTTTGCTTAAAATCTTGTACGACACTGACATCATTTCAGGTCACTCCTGCCAATAGGCTAAGCTCATCAAAGGCTCAGCTGTTATAACAGTTGACAGTTGGACCTTTCCGCCTCATCCAAACTCGCTCTGTCATGTCCTCTGGGGTGAAAAACATTAGGTTACTGTGGCCTTTTCTCTTCAGCACAATATTGGAAATACTAATGAGAACCTATTAAATGTCAGATCATCAAATCCATTCATTTTGGAACTATGTTTATAATGATCGTTTATGCTGTCCCTGCAGAATATTTCCTATTTTTTTAAGCAGGTCAGGAGAAGGCATATTGCACATTGAATATTGTTAACACTTTCTGAGCAGAAGGTGCACCTCCAATAACCTTTGCTTAACAAATGATCCACTTTTTTTCACTTTGAGGTTTAAAACTGAAGCAGCAGAGAGGACTAGGGTGCTGAAAGTTTGATAAAGCACAAGATCACACAGTGCCTTTAGGTGAGGAAAGGGGATAATAGTGCCTCCTTCGATCCTAGCTTGCACATACTCATCTGTTCCCACGCACAAGGTCATTGCTGCACCCATGGGCCCGAGTATGTAGGAAATTGCTGACTGAAGGAGAGGAAGTATTTAACACGTGGTCACCCCTCAGCAGGCTCCGCGTACAATCGGGAACGGTGAAATTACTTTTCTGCTGATGCCTATCCGCCCTCTCTTGCCGATAAGTATTTCGGGATTTACTTAATTATTTCTCCTTGATTTGCTTCTTATCTTTTCCTTGCCAAAGGCTGGCTGCATTGAAATACATTTTTGGCTGTTTTCAAGATCAGATATTAATCTGATCTCAGGCTCTCTGAAAAGTAAAACAAGAATATATTTCGTTGCGCAAAGTTCTGCACGGTTATTCTTAATCTACTGCTTGGCCTGCATGAGTTACACTACTCCACCTTCACCTAGCCAGAGTGAGATGTTCAAGGAGCTTCATAAACTTCTCAGGGATGGAATTAGAGGTCACATGATGCATCTTAAAGTCCAAGTTGATTCTAACTCATCCAACCTGTGTTCTACTTGCAGTCCAATGTCAAGAAGTAGCCTCTGCTGGAAGGTAGTAAAACAATTTATGTAGCCAATTCACACACAAGAGCACACAAAAAGTCAAAGTTTCAGTTTGAGCTTCACACGCCTCAGAAAAAGAAAAATTCTAGATACACTAAAAACACTCCAGATACACTAGATATAGTGAGGGGATAGGGTTTCTCTTGAAATAAACCTGATTAAGCTGGGCTTACACTGTATGATTTTCAGTTTGATTTTGTTGTTACACAAAAAGTCGCACATTGTAAAAGAATTCGTTGGTTGTGTGTTGAGGTAGATAGTGGACAATATGACATGCTCACCAATGGACCAAAAAAATGGCAACCATCACAACCAAAAAAAAAAAACTGCTAGCAAATATGAGTCTGACTACTGCTATGACCCTCAGCTAAAAGCCACCGATATGAGGACGGCATGTTATTACATTAAACTCCAGAGAAAGCTAGAAAAATAGAGTAGTGCCAATAGCAAAAGCTAAATAAAATCAGACATGGAGAACGTGTTATCACATAGAGATTTTATTGAGATGATCTTGTACACTGTGACAAATAATAATCTTAAAAGTGTACCACTGGCTTTAGTCTGAAAGGTTAGCCCCATGAACGCCAAGAAATGTTATTATTATCATAATCATTTGGCACTGTTTTCCACGTAGTTACTGGAAGACAATAAATGTAGAAAGCATTAGAGGTTATTACAAACCAACAGAAAAGAAATCCCATGTATTACTTGGAAAAAGCAAAATTGCTCTCAGGTAGGAGATTTAACAAAATATTTAACTGGCAGAATTTAAATGCGAGGCCTCAAATGAACTTGAGGAATCTGAAAAGAAGCACCATTAATAATAATAAAGTGATAGATTCTTGATTCAAGGGTGCACAAAATTCCACATGCATCCATTCTGTGTTGACCTTACCAAAGCAGAGTTTTGAATTATATATACCCACAATATTCTCCTCAAAAACAGAAAAACAGAATGCATTCCTCTTATTTGCGCAAAGTAGTCGATGGTCTATTCTGAAGGGATGGACCCCGGTGTTCTTAGGAGTCGCTGTAGATGGTTCGAGTCGTATCTGCTGACTTCCATGGTGCACTTGGCCTGAGTTGGACACCGAAGGGGGCGGAGCCTGATCGCTGTCCACAGCAGGGAATGATTTACTGTTGAGCAGGACGCTTAGGGATTTCTAAACAAACCATTCCCTCCAGCCCTTTTGCCCTTTCTCCTAGATAACTGAGAGGACATGTTTAAGTGAAAGGGAAGGGAGCTTGGTTAGTATGTGTCTGGGCATTTTCACTAGTCCTAAAACCTATTTGGTACCAAAGCTGTGGTTGAAGACTATCGTTAACTATCATAAAGTCTTCATCTATTCCACATTATTAAACCAGAGTTGCTTTTGAATCTTTTTTGATCTATAAAACAACGGCACAGATTTGAAGTCTGGTTAACAGACTGTCGCAAAATTGTTGCAGTTCCCTTTGGAACCGTTTTTTTTTTTTTTTTTTTTTGCTAAGTGATATCTTCTTTCAACTTCGTCTTATTATCATCTCTCGCTGTAGTATCAAAACTAGAATATTCTCACAGTCACAGGATAATATTAATCCACCAGAGAACTGTGAACAATGGCTCACTCACTGAACAGAAATGGACTGCAGTTTCTCGAGTTGTAATGTTGCTTTGTCTCAGCAGAATTGAGTGTGTGCAAAAATATATAATATATATATAATGTATGTATATATGTATATACACATACATATCTATACATATATGTATGTATAGTTTATATTCCTGCTGAGTAAGAGGGTTTAGTTTTATGAATGTCATCCTTAATAAGTATAGAATAAAACATGACAAGGCTTGCTGTAATCCACGACAGGTTGGTGTGATGTGTTACCACCTCGATGTGGATTATTTTCCTACAGTAGCGTTTCCTGTAGTATATTATTCCTCTTAGGTCACAGTGATTTCCGAAAACTAATGAACAACAGTTTGTTATGTTATAGAGAAACCAGAAAGCACAAGTGTCCTCTTCTGTCCTGAAAATTCTCCTGGGGCAGAAACCTGTTACACAGCGTGGACACTGGAGACTCCTCCCATGATTGATAAATATGCATCTCCTTGCAGAAAACTTCACCATATCATTTACATTATTATTATTGTTTATAAAACACATTTAAAGAACAACATTGTGGTATATAGTTCCTTTTTGTAGTGCGTTTGTATGTGTATTTTTTAATGATATACCCTGTGATTTTGTTTAAAGTTGGCTATAGCTAGGTGTTTTGAAATGTAAAATTCAAACAAATCTGGTTTCTCAGATATGGCCACAACCTCAAAACCCAAGCATATGTACTCACTGAGCTCCCAGGTGGCATATGGTCACCCCATCATTAGGCGATCATACGTATATATTGCAATGATGCTATAGCCATCCATGTCCAGGAGTCTGTAAAAAGTGATTAGTGGCTTTATATGTCATAAGCTGCGTTTACATGGACAACAACAATCCACTCTTAACCCGATTAAGACCATACTTTGATTAAGAAACTACCATATAAACAGCAATTTTTACTTACCTTAAGGTCATACTCGAATTAAGCTCTAATCGAATTAAGACAGGTGGAGTACTCCTGTTTTAGTCGCATTATCGACGTGTATTACAGACATGTAAACACCTTAATCACACTATGAACGTCATGTGAGAGTTTTCACTGCATTTTGCGACAGGACACGTACACACACGGCAGTTCTCAACATTTTACGGCGAACAAGAGAATTCGGCTGCGTCCCAAACCGCATATTTGCCTACTATAGGCCTTTAGTGGGGAAAAATACATGTATCTCGGCTACTATATAGACGGTAAGTAAGCAGTTCGAGACGCAGCCCATGGCTTCAAGCAGTTGTCTATTAGCACGAATAGCATGACAAATAATTAACTGCACTTAAAGCGTTCGTAAAAAAATTCAATGAAAACACCCAAAACAGTATACGGTACCATAACGAAGACGCACTGTATGTTGATACGTGAAATTCTGGAGGGACGTCGGACGGCGTGGCGCGGTGACCTGATGACGCGGGCTGTTAATCTAATTATGTTCTATAACATGTAAAACGGGTACATGAAAGGAGTATTCTGAAAGCGACTCATGTAAACACCTTAATCACATTATTATCTTACTCAGAGTAAGGTCAATAATTAGATTACTGCTGTCCATGTAAACGTAGTCATAGACAAGAAACAACTGGACATTTTTAAAAATGTGGTTACCTCACCGTTGAGAAACTGTGCATGTCCCTTCTGAACCATTTTTTTTTTTCGCTAAGTGCTATCTTCTTTCAGCTCCGTCTTATCATCATTTCTCAGTGTAGTATCAAAACTAGAATATTCAGAATATTCTCACAGTCACAGGATAATATTAATCCACCAGAGGGCTGAGAACAATGGCTTGCTTTCTGAACAGAAATGGATCACATTTTCTCACAGGTTGGTAGTGGTTGTGGGAAAGAGGAGATCCAGCTAATGGGTAGGAACTGGATGTTGGGAGATTGGGAGAAAATTATGTGGTGAAAAAAAGGTGGTGGGATTTAGTAACTTGTGGCCTATGGCTGTACTGAGGTATGAGTTTGCTTTACCACATCAGCCAGTGTTGAAGACCTGAGATGCAATTTCCATTGTTTGGGATGCAACCAAGCCAGCTAGTTTAGTGACCGCTTTCACATCACTGTGTATGTTTCACTGGTCTGCTCTGCCATTTTGCTAACCTATAATTAGCTATAGATGTTAAGATATAATGATCAGATACACTATATGGCCAAAGATTTGTGGACACCTTACCATCAGACCCATAAGTGGTTCTTCCCCAAAAGTTGGAAGCATACAGTTGTATAGAAGGTCTTTGTCTGCTTTGGAATTACAAAATCCCTTTACTGGGACTAAGAGGCCCTGGTTCTAGCATGACAATACACCTACAAATGAGGATGATGAAAGCATCATTTGCTAAGGTTGGAATGGAAGAACTGGAGTGGCCAGCAAAGAGCCCTGAACTCAACACCAATGAACACCTTTGAGATGAACTGCAATGCTTTTGTGGAACTGCTAGGAAATGCTTTAGTGGCAGAATGTGCAAATCACCACAGCAACACTCCAAACTCTAGTGGAAAGCCTTCCCAGAAGAGTGGAAGTTATTATAATAACAAAGTGGGACTGGAATTAGAATTTCAAAAAGCACAATATAAGTGTTATCGTCAGGTGTCAAAAATCTTGGGCCATATAGTGCAATTCCATGTTTAAAACAACGGCTGTGAATTATCAACTGTGTGTGATTGCTTTGCTCTTCCTTTCCTTTCTTGGAACTGACAATCAATGAACCTCTGTCCCGCTGTCACTGATGAGGACTGATGCATTGTGGGCTGCTAAAACCCTGGGTGACCTTCAGCTTGGTGTGCCAAGCCCAAAGTCAGAGGGTAACAAGCCATATTTTGGGAACCACTGAACCCCGACTCCTAACCCCTCCTCCTCCACTCGCACTTGAACCATGCTTAGTGTTGTATGGGATATAGGAAGCATGTGACGAGTCCAAATGCTCTCGCTGTGCACCATCTATGAGGAGACAGAAACGTTGTACCAGCTGAATTCTCAGTCGTCCTGTTTTACCACATCCTCATTCCCTCAGCCTTCCTCTTCGCTGCCCTTGCGTGTTTTTGTCATCTGCGCTCCTGCATTTTCCTTGGAGGGGGATAATTCTGGGTGATTGTGGAGGATTACAGAAGGCCAGCAGAGGATTTCGTCCACCGCTCGCCAGCTTTATTGCAGTAATGGGCTGAGGAGGCTGAACTGTCTGTCTGAGCTCGGTGGGGGTCTGGAGACACACGCGTGCCCTGTGATGACAGAGGGTTGAGTTAGCATGAAGCGAACAGAGAAAAGGCTATGAACTAGTCGTCGTAACATGATATAACAAGAGAATATGAACAGAAGGTCATCATTTCCCTGAGGGGCCATCATGCTGGGTAGAGGTGACTCCAGTTAAAACTGCTGCTGTGGATGTTTTATGTAGCTTTTCAGAGAGCTATATGAGTACTATTTAGCTATTAGCTATGTGAGGCATTTCCTTCATTAGTCCGCATTTTATATCCCTGACTTTTTGCTTGTGTTTAAAGTTGGTGGTCTAGGTGCCATTGAAATCAGATGCTTTTACTAAAGAAAAATTTGGCAACCATGATTGCAGGTAAGGGAGGATGGGGGCTTAGTGGTTAGCACGTTTGCCTCACCCCTCCAGGGTTGCGGGTTCGATTCCCGCATCCCCCCGTGCACGTGGCGTTTGCATGTTCTCCCCGTGCATCGGGTGTTTCCTCCAGGTACTCCAGTTTCCTCCCCAGTCCAAAAACATTTGTTGTTGGCTGATCCAGGGTGTCCCCCGCCTAGTACCCTGAGTTCCCTGGGATAGACTTCAGGCTCCCTGCGACCCTGTGTAGTATAAGCGGTACAGAAAATGGATAGATATGGAGTGTCGCACCCAAAAACTACTTAAGCACCTGCTTAACCTATCTCTGAATACTTTCCTCATGGAAATTTTGACATAACTTTTGGACTTAAGTCACCAACTCTGCACCCATGCTGGTTATGTATAAGTCAAGTGCTTAACCTGCTACTCCTAGCGTGTCAGTGTGCACTACAGTGCTGTACCTGCCATTAGCTTGAAAATGATGTGGTGTCATGAGTCATATATTTCAAAGCAGACAAACATACCTTCACTTTCCACACCAAATGGATAGAAACTAGAAAATTGGAAAAATTATATCAAGTGCTTGTAGTTAATTAAGAGAAATCCTTTCACCCCCGGACGATTATCAGCAAAGTCTTGGCGTCTTAATGAGTATCTTTAAATACAATCATTTCAGACAAGTCTGTGAAAGGCCTTTCTGCTGCTATGATCTATTGTTCAATTTAAATCTCAAATGTCTTCCGTTGAAACGGGTTCCCGTGCACACTATAGCCATAAATAAATGATAAATGGAAAATGTGGTCTGGCATTTTATTTCATCACAGTAGCCCACGTTTTTCTTTTGATAACGCCCACACCGATCGCCAGGGGCCAGGTTTGATTTCTGGCCTGTGGTGCTGGTTTATTATTGTTTTCATCTTTGTAGCCCACAGAGATTAAATGGAAATTCGGTTGCTCCATATATTCATGTAATGAGACGTAGACATGGCTGCTGAAATTTGCTTTTTGTTATGGCTTCCTCTACCGCCACGTTTTGCAGGATCTTTTAAGGCCCACAGCTAAAACAAGGAGCTAAAAGGCATTAAATTACTGCAGTTCTTCGAGCATGATTAGTTCCATTTGCTGCAGAAAATCACTTCCTCTTATGAGTTCAAACAAACTTAATAGCTGCTGAGAGCGTTACATGAAATACAAGAATATTTGTCTCACATGCGTGAGCTTATACAAACAAGTAATTCCTCATGATGCAAATTTCAGTCTTCAATGTTTCGCGCTTTATTCCTTCCCACTGTGTAGGACTTGCTATTTTTAATGCACTTCTTAATGATGTGGCAATGCAGTATTTATTCCTGTCTTTCCTCTGCCAGTTTGTTTTTCCACAATGATATTAGACATGATTAAAAAAGGTCACTGGTCGAAGATCTTAGACAGTGTTTACCTTAACATCTTACCACCGTCTTGCCAAGCTTTTCACTTGTGCTATCTGTTGCTGGCGTTGGCAGAAATGTTTGAAATGTTTATTAAAGGAAACGTGACATTTAGAATAATCTCAGAGCTTTATAGAGATTAGCACTTGCTCCGGAGCCACACCTGGGCCCACCCTAAGCCCACATTTCGCTTTCTTTGTTGCTTTGTTTATGATGTGTGCAGCACATGTGAAGGGAATGGATCAGGATGGATTAAGCCCACTTCCATCCCCCCATTCTCTCCTACACCCCCATCCTATTTTCTATACTTTAGTACCAAAATATATTTGGGTAGAGAGGGAGAGAGAGGGGGTTTAATGCTTGCCTGGTTGCAGGACCTCATTAATCTGTCCCAATTTCCCTTTGACATAATCCAGACTGAAATGTTCTCTAGTTTAACAGAGCTAAGACACACTGATCTACAGTGGCCTGTGAGTGCAAAACACATTCATAATAAAGCAAAAAATGAAACAACAAATTAGAAAATGCAACAGCAAAACAAAAAACTCGCTGTTTTGTTTTGCTAGGCAATCCTCATATAACAAGTAATTCACGTATGCATTGTTCACGTAGTGAGAGTGAATCACTATTATATCATTTACAAATCACCTTTCTGCTGCTAAAGCACATGATTACAGCTCGAGTGCTGTGACTTCAAATATCGTGATGTTTAAAAGAGAGTGAACCAAGAAAGCTGATGAGGTGAGGCTGAAACAAAATGCTCTATGGGCAGTGGCTAGAATCTGCCAGGGGGTGTGGTCATTTGAGTGACACGTGGAGGCAGCTAGGACCTTTACAATGAGCTGTGCCACCCCAAATCCTCCAGGGTTGGGTGTTTGATTCCCGCCTCCGCCCTGTGTGCATGGAGTTTGCATGTTCTGCTTCGGGGTTTCCTCCAGGTACTACAGTTTGCTCCCCTAGTCCAAAAACATGCACTGTAGGCTGATTGGCATCTCTAAATTCTTTGTGGGTGTGTGTGTGGGTGTGTGTGTGCGATTGTGCCCTGTGATGGGTTGGCACCTTGTCCAGGGTGTCCCCCTGCTCGTGCTCCGAATCCTCTGAGATAGGCTCCAGGCTCCCTGCGACCCTGTGTAGGATTAGCGGTACAGAAAATGGATGGATGGATGCCACAATGATCGTTTTAGACTTTGTCCACAGTTTTTGAGAAAGGTCACTGAGAAAAAAATCAGATATGATGCCAATGCAGTCTTGGCCTCTGTATATTCCCTTAGTGTGTTTTAACCCGTTTTTGATACGCCATATCTAAACACGTGAACATTTACCTGATCTACGCATGTAAAATGATTATTTATAAACTCGAAAATTGAGACATAAAGTATGAACCTATTCATAAGGAAAACGTCTTATGAGAAGCAAAACATACATGAAATGCATTTGATGTAAAGTTACAATTTCAATGGTGCATTCACACTAAACTGTACAGAAATGAATTATGCTTGTTGTTCTGTGCATACAATTAGAATAATTTATATGACATAATATATGGTGTATATCCAACCTTGGTATTGTATGTTAATACCTAGAGCAACCCTTCTTCATTTATGAATATGTACTGCTTGGTCATTTACTTATATTTGGCATAAAAATCAAAGGTTGTTTTGCTTATACTACGCAAATCATTCTGGGTCTATGCGTCCACAGCACGCTAGGGAATCCTCTTCGACCCTCATGCATGCATAACAGGAGCCCTCAGCAATGCTCTAGTGTGCTGTGACGATGCCGTGTAGTCTGACCCAGTACGTGTGTATATGTCATGTAGCTTTAATCGAGCGCAGAGGTAGTAAGTAATCCACGGTAAACAGTCTCAGTGTGTAGTGCTGTATATTTGTGTGTGGTGCTTTTTGCAGTCTTTTATGAGCCTGCTGGTGTTGTGTGTTTTACTGTATCCGCGTGCAGTGGGAGGCTGGTCGGATGTGGAGAGTGTGGGAGGAAGAGGTCGTCTGAGTAGGCCGCACAGACAGGAAGTCATGCAATCCGAGGCTTCCCTCTGATTCCTGCCGGCAGGCTCAGAGCACCGAGCCCGGTCAGGAATCGATCCTCGCCTCTGTGTAGGAGCAGCTTAGGTTTGGTTTAGATCATATCAGTGCTGTGTATCCACTGCTGCAGACGAAATGGTGAAGAATCCGAGCTGCCCTCTCTGAATCATGCCAAGTTCTGCTCGGAGATACTATTTTTAACCATGTCTGACAGACGAAAATATTCCTGGAAATGCAGTTATTTTAGTGTCACTAGGTGCAATGTGATTACGCAGAAAGAGAGCGAGAGAGAGAGAGAGAGACGTAGTTTCTCACCCCTGCAGCCAGTGTACTGTGGAAGTAACAACCTCTCCAGAGCAAGCACTCCACTTACAAGTCAAGCTGCGAATGTGTAAAACAACCGGTGTAATCAATGGCGAAGAGAGAAGGCCGTTAGGAAGACTTGGAATGAATAATTTGTAAGTGGGAAGGGGGGTTGCAGAGCTGATTATAGCTGCATGATGCTGACAGGTCGTCTGACTGAAGGTCTTTGGCTGCCTTCATTATCTGTCTCAGTAGGGGGGGTAAGACTGGAGCACAGGGCTTCTCAGACGCTCAAGGAGTCAGAGACAGAAACAAGACAGGAAATAAATACGCATCACGCAACCCACACCGTCATCCAGTTCTCTCTGCGTCGCTCCAGTCCCTGAGCAGCACCACAAACTAGATCAGGATGTTACAGCATTGAGGATGACAGTAATCTTTTTCGGGGACTTTATTTTGAGAACGCATACTCCTGTGAGTTTGTCGGCCCCGTAATGCCATAGATTTAAGAAACAGCTCCCTTAACTGGAAGTGACCAGTTCTAAAATCAAGGTTGGTGCACCTTTCGGGTTGTTCTGTCGTTCGAATGAAATCCGTCTCGTCTCTGTTGCTAAATGATGTCACACCATCTATTTCTGGCAAAGCACCTTCGTGTAGAGCAGCGACAATCAGTGCAAAACTATTTTTTGCAGCAATACGTGACACAATTCATTTTCCCCTGTTAGACATTACTCATCAGTGGTTGTAAATACAAACAACGAAAATAGATCCCGTGCCTTCCTATTTAAATAAATCTGATTTGATTTGCCTCAGTGCTTCTGGTATTAATGTATCCCAATAGCTGCAAGAATCCTTGGCAAATATGATGATGGAATTGGTGGACAAACTCGATTTATTTCTTTCTTTCTTTATTTTGCTTTACCCGTCGAGCCTCACATTTTGTTTCTACAAGAAGTTCGAGAGAGCTGACTACTTCTAGCATCGTTTACGATTAAATTAAAATCAAGGGCTCAGGCGTAGCCGGCTGCTGGTGGTTCATGTTTTCTGAAATGTGATATGTTCCACTCGAACACCCTTCGGCTACCTGCCATCGTTTATCCGTCACTGAGTACGGAGCCTGGGTTGCATCGAGGGATGAAAGCACTGGCGCAGGAGGACAAGACGCTTCCCTGCATGTGTATTCAACTATTAAGTCGTGTTTGTTTGCTGCCTTCCATGTTGTTAAACCTAGGAGAAGGAGGAGGGACTCGACAGGATTTCTGAAACGGAATAGCCACCGTTTTTGCACAGTGTTTAAACAGTGTTTGTTTAAATAGTTATCCTTTGTTGGTTTATTGATCAAATCTTGACTGCGCTCTTCCGTAGGTCAAGTCGAGTAGATTTTTATTGTCATCACATCCATATACCTAGAGAAAACAACAGGGCAAGCAAGTGCTTAGCTGAGGCATTATCAAAAAAGGAAAAAAAAAGGAAGCCCACACACCACTTCACACTGGAGTACATTATACATTATTGTGACATACAGTATAGATGTTTTGAGACTAAGGAGCCTCTTTGTCTGGTCTAATTGAACAGTTCTCACACACCCATTTAAATTTCAATTGCCTAATCCATCAGGTTGATGTCATGTAAGGTGAAGACAGATTATCGCTAATGCCTCTGCCAGCATGAGTTGGTCACATGATGAAAAAATGTTCATGTGCATGACTCAGTGACCAACAGCTGTTGCAGTGTCAAAGGGCTGTCACAACAACTATGAAGACGCCATTTTGACCATGTGCACCAGTGTGGATTCGACATGTACGCAAATGAAGCATCATGTTCAGTTACTAGAAAATAAAACAATATCTTTGAATTATACGTGACACACAAAATGATGACGGCTAGGAAATAATGGTTTGGGCGGATTTGTAAGGACATATTTTTGTACTGGTTTTTGGCACAGCACCACTTGATTGCTTATTATATATTAATTTTGTACATTCGTTCTTTGGTTTGTATCATTGCAGTTTAATTTGAGGAAATTTTAAAACCAGTTGTCATTTTTAGACCATGCTTTATATGGTTATCATCCATAAATGTTTTTTATATATTGCCCACCTCTATACACCACTACAGATACTATTAATATCCATTAACCAGCTACTTATATAGAAACATCTGTAAGGTGAGGATTGGAAAACAAATACCAGATGTTGTTCTTCCAAACTTCAATTGTCCAGGTTCAGGGAGTCTGTTTGCACTGTAGCTTCAGGTTCTTGTAGAACCTAATATGGTCTTCTGCTGTTGTAGTCTGTCTGCTTTAAGATTCAGAATATTGTGTGTTCTGAGATGCGTTTCTGCTCACCATGGTTGTAAAGAGTGGTTATTTGCATTACTGTAGACTGGAATCACTCTAGGACCCATTCTCCTCTGACCTCTCTTATCAACAAGGCGTTTTTGGCAACACTGGATTTGTATGTTTTTCTCACAATACAATTCTGTGAAAACTCTTTGAGACTCTTTTGAGTTCCAGGAGATTAGCACTTACTGAAACACTTAAACCAAACCAAAGCCAAAGTCACTGAGATCACATTTTTCTGATGTTTGCTGTGAACATGCATTGCACTGCTGCCACATGAATGGCTGATTGGATAATTGCATGAATGAATTGAAGTAGTCGGTGTGTGTGTGTGTGTGTGTGTGTGTGTGTATGTATGCTCAGTGCAGCTGTACGGGGATCAGGACATAGCCAGAGTCCCAGGCAAAGTGGAACTGTCCATGGTGCTGACGTGTTTTAGCTCTCTGCTCAAGTATTCCTTCTCCTTTACGCATACCACTGACACAAATTGGGTAATGAATATTTGAACGGTTATATTTGGTTTAGCAGAATCTCCTTTGTTTTGAGCATCTGCTCTGTGTTTATAATCCAAATTACTCATTTATTTAAGAAACATGCTTATAAGGATGGGTAATGTTGCGTCACTGGGGAGAGCATAAAGTAGATTGTGTTCATCTCGCACACTTTATGCTCGTGTGAGTGTGTGAGAAAGAAATAGACAATGAAATATAGAGTGTGCGTGCATTTGTGTGATTTACAGATCATTTTGGCTTCTCTGTTGCTGGCTCAGAGACTCAGCCTGAAGGCGTGATATTTTCGCCTTTGATACTCTCACACAGGCGAGGAGAGACGCTCACTAGAGTTGGAAATTGCGGTCAGAGGGCAGTATGCACACACCCACGCACGCACACACACCCACACACGCACACACATGCACACACACACAGATGCACATGGAGGGTTACAATTGGCCCAAGGCTGCCGTTTATCATGTGGCGTCATTATCCACAGAAGATGGTGGAGTTTATGGAGATTACAGCCCAAAAGTAGGTTAAGATGAACACCACCTCTCTGCACCAACACAAACACCATTACTGTCCTTTGATACCGACGTGAGCTTTCCGCCCTCCATTTTTCAGTTTATTTATTTATCGGGTTATAGATTTGTAGCTATTTACATGTATATATACTGTGTGTGTTTGTGTGGTAGGTTGTCAATACTCAAGGCAACTCCGTAAAATACATATACTGTATGAATCAGAGTAACATTACAGTGTTTATTTGTGAGTCTTTGTGACTTGAGGGTAATAATATGAAATGGCTCAGAAGTTATGGTTCTGGTCTACGGAAAAGAAAGCTTGTGAGTTTGAATCCTCGTCCCATCAAGCCTTATCTGCTCAGTTCAATTGTAAGTCCATTTTGGTTAAGAGTGTCAAATGAGTGAAAGTATAAAATGTAGAAATTCCCATTATATCATATGTTACACTCCAAATTGTACACATGACCCATCCACCATTTGGTTGGGCATTTGTGTGTCTATTTGCATATTAGTAATTGCTAATTGTTTAAATGTAGATATTATGGGATGCACTAACCCACTGTTAAGCATTGGCATTTGGCTGATATAGACTTAAACCAGACTGGATTTGATATAGATGTTTAGTGCCACATACATGCATGATGTTAACTGACACAACACCAATCCTGCTTGTGAACGGAAGATACACATGGTCTTAAGCATTTTCTTTAAATACCGGTAATATTTTGTAAAATGTAGTAAGAGAATCCCTCAGAGAATCATCTTGGTGTCATGCGATGGAGTCGGCGCCGGATGCAAATGCAGTTTAGAGTTTTATTAAAAAGACATTTACATTATGGCATCTGGCAGGCTTGCTGATCCAGAGCGACTTACAGAAATGCTCTGAAATCTCGATCGGTAAATTCATCCTGATAGAACCTAGGAAGGTTGAAAACAAGTCGTGCAGCTGCATTCTAGATCAGACTGGCAAACAGATCCAAAACTGGAGGCAAATGATGTAAACAAAAACAGGCAAGATGTCAGGCGATCAGCAAACAACAGTACAAGGGCAAATCCAAAAACCAGAATATGAAAACACAGAGTACAGGGCTTGGTAAGTTCAGGTAGAGGCACACTGAGCATTATTTCACTAAGAGCCTATCTTGGAACTGCATATTTATAGAGTGTGTGTGTGATTGGGATCAGGTGTGCATGATTAAAACTCTGGTGAATGTGAATGTGATGGTGCAGTGTTGTGATGGGGATTGTAGTCTGCGGCGGCCATGTTTGTAGACCGCAGTGTGTTTTGGGAAGTGGAGTCTCCTTCTGATTCTGGCACTGATACGACCCTAGTATTGGATGAGTATCAGATGTCTGATGACATTTAGACCTCTGCTGTTTATCCATCCATCCATCCATCCATTTACCATACTGCTTATCCTACACAGGGAAGCCTGGAGCCTATCCCAGGGGACTATGGGCACGTGGAGGGGGGACACTATATGTCCCCCCCATATATATTACATAAAAACAACAAAGGATTGGCATATCTGTAATACACTGGGTATTTACGTAATACAAGTGTTTTTCTGTAGAATCTGAGTTGCCCTCATTCTCTAGGACATTCATACTGAAGTAGTGAACAGAACATAAGTGCTAATGGGACAGTAAGAGGGGATTTATCCAAAGCAACTACAAGGGTAATTTAAGGGTGAAGATCTGCTGCGTTATTGTTGTCCATCTCTTCATCATCCTTTTTAAATGCTCCAAATGGATTTAATAGAGGGAAAAGAGGACCGCTACCAGACACAACTAAAATGTCAGGCATTCAGAGCATTGCAACCTCCCATTGCAGATTAGATATGATAGAGGGAGTTCAGGATGGAAAGCAATGACTTGCTGACCTTTTCCTCGTTTATCAGCCTTCATCCATCAGCACAGTTCTCCTCTTAACATAATTCTATCTCTCTCTCTCTCTCTCTCTCTCTCTCTCTCTCACACACACACACACACACACACACACACACACACATACACGCTAAAAAACACCCAGGAGTAATAATGGAGAGATTCGTATCTTAATACCAGAGATGATGATCACTCCATCCCCATTTCCTGTGAAATGTGCTTGAGCCATTTAAAGCTCTCTTTAAAATGGAAAAAAAGCTTGATAGTGAATCGAGGCATATTTAGTTGTGTACACTCTGACATTCCTTAGGTATGAATTATAAGATGATGCTTTTGGGTGCCATAAATTCAAATAAATATGATTTAGGGCGGTTTGTGTTATTATGTGATACATTGTGTTTTAATATTGTTGTGACAATATAAAATAATGGAATAATGGTTGAGAGGTCACACCGCTTTCACTAGAACTGACAAGCACAAAAGCCATGCCTCCTTCGATGGTACTAACAGATACAAAGGCAACATCTTCACTGGGGCTGACAGGTACACAGGCCATGCCTACTTCATTTGGGAATGACAGATACACAGGCCACGCCTACATCACTGAGGCTGACAGGTACACAGGCCACACCTACTTCATTTGGACTGACAGATACACAGGCACGCCCACTTCATTGAGGCTGACAGGTAGATAGGCCACGCCTACTTCATTGGGTCTGACGTATACACAGGTCACACCTACTTCATAGGGTCTGACAGGTACACAGGTCACGCCTACTTCATTGGGACTGACAGCCACACAGGCCACACTTACTTCATAGGGACTGACAGGGACACAGGACACTCCTATTTCATTGGCACTGACAGGGACACAGGCCATGCCTACTTCACAGTGGCTGACAGGGTCACAGGCCACACCTACTTCACTGGGGCTAACAGACACACAGGCCACACCTACTTCACTGGGGCTAACAGATACACAGGCCACACCTACTTCACTGGGGCTAACAGATACACAGGCCACACCTACTTTACTGGGGCTGACACTAATTCATAAATGGAAAACTGTGTAGATTTCTGGACTGGTTCAGGATACCTTCATTTTCTTGACACTGAAGTGTAACGTGATGGTGCTCAATTTATATTTAAATCTCCAAAATATTTATTCCATCTTTATTAAATGTCATACTGACACATGGACGTTTCCTTGATTTATAAAACATGCACTGCCTTCCTGCCATGTTCTCCTGTAATGAATTAGTGACCCTGTCACGTTGCTTAATGAGGTGGAGAATGAGGGCATAGAGGGCTGGGAGAAAGAGAGGAGTGTACCCTTGCACAGGAGTGATCCGTTTGTGAAACCTAATTGATAGTTGAGGGATTACGCAAAGCCGCTTCGCCCCAAAGGCCCCAAACTCCATTTTGTGGAGTTTTTCCCTCCCAATCTCTCTCTGTGTGGCTCCGATCCTGTTTAAGCCTTCCACTTCAAAGACTCCAAATACTCCATGGCTCGAACACTCAGCCAACAGGATTTGTTTCCAAAATGACAAAAATAGGGCCTCGGATTCTGGTGGGAGTGTCGGAGTGAGAGGTAGAGACAGAGTAAAGTGGAGGTTGCAGCAACATGATTTTAGGCCGATTTTGAATTTGGACAGTTCAGAATTCATAATAATCTTACAAAAACATTCACTTGGCTGAGGTGGATGACGATTCTATTAAGGTTGATGGGATTAAATGCAATCTCCATTCACTGTGTCACTCTGAGTGAGGAGTAGCCCTGTGTTTACAAACAGAAATGAATTGCTTACATCATATCTCGCTAACAGTTGCAGTTCTATTCACAATTGTAGCTTATGTGGCTAACTTGCTAACTCCTAATGAGATAGTTAGCAGATTTAGAAAACATTAGTTCTGTTCTTTAGCAGGAAATTAGCGGTCATGTTCATTAGCATGTTTGTATTTTGGGAATATGTGAAGTTTATATGTGTTTGGCTGAAGGCGCTTTTTTATGACATCATCTTGGTACACCTCTTAAATTTTACATTTTATTTTTTATAAGTGTCAGAGATTTATTGCTTTTATAGATAGATAGATGCGAGAGAGAGAGAGAGAGAGAGAGTATTAGGAAGCATTTGTGCAAGTGCAGCAGCTTTTAATCTTCTGATTGTGTCTTTAGGTTTGATGAGAGTTCTGCAAATCCCCCTCTTGCTTCCCCCCTCTCTCTTCTCCTGTCTCCTCTCTTTCTCTGTCTCCCTCTCTCTTCTCCTCTCTCCCTTCTTTCTCTGTCTCTCTCTCTCTTCTCCTCTCTCCTCTCTTTCTCTGTCTCCCTCTCTCTTCTCTTCTCTCCTCTCTTTCTCTGTCTCCCTCTCCGCCTCTCTGCTCTCTTCTCTGTCTCCCTCTCCGCCTCTCTGCTCTCTTCTCTGTCTCCCTCTCTCTTCTCCTCTCTCCTCTCTTTCTCTGTCTCCCACTCTCTTCGCCTCTCTGCTCTCTTTCTCTGTCTCCCTCTCTCTTCCCCCCTCCTGTCCTTTCTCTCTCGTCCTCTTTCCTCTTGTCCTTTTCCATCCTTCTTCTTCTCCTTCCCGTATCTTCATCTTCTTTTCTCTTCCCATTGCTCCCTCTTCCCTTCTCTTTGTCATTCCCTCTCACCCAGTTTTCATGTCTTCCTCTTTCTTCTTCCATCATTAATTTTCTTCTTTTTCCCCTCTTGCTATTCCAGCTCTTCATCTTTCTCTCCCTTCCTCTTCCCCATCTTCTTCTCTTCCTCTTCTTCTTCCACAATTATCTTCTGATTGTGTCTTTAGGTTTGATGAGGACATTGCAACCCCCCCCCCCCTCCGCTTCCACCCCTCCTCCTCTCTCTCATCTATTCCACTCTCTTCCCTTTCCCCTCTCTTCCCCCTCCTGTCCTTCCACTCTCTTCCTCTTTTCTCTTACCCTATTCCTTCTTTCCTCTTCTCCCTCTCCTAATCTTCTTTTGTCTCCCTTTCTTTTCATCTTCCCATCTCTTCCTCTTCCCCTCGCTTCCTGATTCAATCTCTTCCTCTTCCCGTCTTCTTTTGTCATTCTCTCTCACCCCATTTCCTGTCTTCCTCTGTCTTCAGTTCTCT